>NC_059200.1:33239038-33539038 GCF_020615455.1 Coregonus clupeaformis
TATATACAGTGAGAAAAAAGGTATTTGATCCCCTGCTGATTTTGTACGTTTGCCCACTGACAAAGACATGATCAGTCTATAATTTTAATGGTAGGTTTATTTGAACAGTGAGAGACAGAATAACAACAAAAAAATCCAGAAAATGCATGTCAAAAATGTTATAAATTGATTTGCATTTTATTGAGGGAAATAAGTATTTGACCCCTCTGCAAAACATGACTTACTTGGTGGCAAAACCCTTGTTGGCATTCACAGAGGTCAGACGTTTCTTGTAGTTGGCCACCAGGTTTGCACACATCTCAGGAGGGATTTTGTCCCACTCCTCTTTGCAGATCTTCTCCAAGTCATTAAGGTTTCCAGCCTTGTGTAGGTCTACAATCTTGTCCCTGACATCCTTGGAGAGCTCTTTGGTCTTGGCCATGGTGGAGAGTTTGGAATCTGATTGATTGATTGCTTCTGTGGACAGGTGTCTTTTATACAGGTAACAAGCTGAGATTAGGAGCACTCCCTTTAAGAGTGTGCTCCTAATCTCAGCTCATTAGCTGTATAAAAGACACCTGGGAGCCAGAAATCTTTCTGATTGAGAGGGGGTCAAATACTTATTTCCCTCATTCAAATGCAAATCAATTTATAACATTTTTGACATGCGTTTTTCTGGATCTTTTTGTTTATATTCTGTCTCTCACTGTTCAAATAAACCTACAATTAAAATTATAGACTGATCATGTCTTTGTCAGTGGGCAAACGTACAAAATCAGCAGGGGATCAAATACTTTTTTTCCCTCACTGTATGCTTGGTTTCTAACTGTGCATCTCTGAGCTAAGGTTAACTCAATCATTTAATGCTAGGATATTGATTGCATGATATTAGCTCTTAATAATTGCATAATGGTAAACCTAGATACGTGCAAACCTAGACACGTGTATTCCGAATGGTGACACAAGGCTCGCAACCTTGGCTATACCCACTGGATATGACTCACATAATAATGGAGTCAGATTGGTAAATGTAGTTTATTGTTATTCAACATAATGTTTACACATCTACATAATGGAGACCCCTCATCCTCAGTGGATGGGGATTTCCACCAACCTGCATAATGGTTGGATAATTTCAACCAAACTATAAATGGTGACTCATCCAGTTGATGGGGATTTCTATATTACACTACACTCACGTATCCTCATACTGTTTACCCATATAAGTTCATAATCTACCATCACTGTTCATTGTGCTACATGTTCTACCTCCATAGAGTCTTGCATCCTCTCATGGCCATGGACTCACCTCATATTGCTGTTCCCAAGCCACATATAATGTATTCACAGTTCCTTCTTATAGATTCACAGTCACATCTGAAGAGCTACCTACTCTACCCTCTTGTATCAGCTACAGGCTCTGTCAATGGCACTCCACAGAGTCTTAACATCAGCAACCGATTGATAGTAATCTCTTCCAACAGCTGACCTGTCTCCTCTGGAGTGGCAGACTCTAACCTTTAGGAGTGGCTGACCCATATCTTCAGGGACAGCCAGCTTGGACTAGGAGATGAAACTGAGCATGTACTCACAGTAGAGCCACTGAGTTCAAGAGCTGCCCACGGCTGTCAAGCCCTCTGAGCTAAGCCTGCTCCTCACTTGATGGTCAGTCATCTATTTCCCCTCCTGTGATCAATGGTTTAGTTCCAGCTCTGTGGCCAATCATTTATTTCTAGTCTCATGGTCAGCCATTTATTTCCTGTCTCATGGTCACTAATGTATTTCCGGTATTGTGGTCAGTCGTTTACTCTATTTATTTCCAGTGCTGTTGTCAGTTACATATTTCTGGTTTTGTGGACCATGATGGAACTCTGTGCTGCAATACATTGTGGTGTTCTATATATCTATAGGAACCATTTTCCTGCTAGCTTTTATTAATCGGAAGGGAACTTTTTTAATCCAATGGTGTTTCTGTGAGAAGTGGTTCCCCTGGGAAGCTGAAAAGCATCAGCCATAAACGTGAAGGAAAACAGGTGCACGGTGGGAAGTAAAAAGGATAGAAACATTCTATGGAAAATAAGGTGCTATCTAGAACCTAAAAGGGTTATTTGGCTGTCCCCAAAGGATAAGTCTTTGAATAACCATTTTTGGTTCCAGGTAAAACCCTTTACAGTGGGTTCTACATGGAACCCAAGAGTTCTACCTGGAACCAAAAAGGGTTCTACTTGGAACCAAAAAGAGTCATCTTATGGGGACAGCCGAAGAACCCTTTCGGAATCATTTTTCTAAGGGGGGGTTGCATGAGAGAGCGACTAGAAAGAATACCGCCATACCCTGTAAATGGATATGCAAGTGGACAGGTTTTGTTATTGTTGTCCAGCATCTTGTTTTGTTGATGGGTATGTACGGACAGATGTGTAGGAGTGTGTCAGCTAAGTGGTGTATATAAACTTAGGTCTTTGGAAGTGGATACGTGAACAATTGGACAGCAGCCGCCTCATTTGTTGAAGTGTTTGTTCAGACAAGAGGAAGAGCATCGTGTTAGCTCTTAGCTTTGTGTTTATGGAGACAGGTGGGGAGTTCAAGCAGCAAAGTTGTGATTGGTTGATGTATGGCTGATGGGTTTGTAAAGATGTTTGTGGGGGATACAGATGGAGAGTACTGCGTTAGGTTAGGGATGCTGTAACTGCCAGAGAAAGCAGAATTGACAGCTCCTGCAGATGGATAGACAGCCTACATGATGGAGGGGAGAAGGGATTCTCATTTAAAAGATGAATGCTGACAGGGAGTTTCCCAGAGGACCTGGTCCTTCTGTCCAAACTGAAATCTAAAGGATTAGCGCTTCTGATTAACTACGTATCTGGGCTGTTAGGCAGCGTTAGATTAAACTATTTCTACAGGTGTGTCTGTATCAGTGGAGGCTCATCAGAGGAGGAAAGGGATGACCGTCCTACTTATCCTTTTTAGATAAAACTATACTAAATATATTCACGTCACCAAATAACTGATTAAAACACACTGTTTTGAATGAAGGTCTACAGTAGCATCGTCAGCACCCTCTAGGATAGCACCATGGTTTAGCCGGAGGACAGCTATTTTTCGTCATTCTCTGGGTACATTGACTTCAATACAAAACCTAGGAGGCTTATGGTTCTCATCCCTTCTATAGACCTACCCAGTAATTATGACGACTTCCAGAGGACATCCTCCAACCTATCAGAGCTCTTGCAGTATGAACTGACATGTTCAGTCCATCCAATCAAGGATCAGGTAATGAATCTAGTACTGTAAGCATAAGCTACAGCTAGCTAGCTAGCACTGTACTGCATAAAGTGTGGTGAGTAGTTGACTCAAAGAGAAAGACAATAGTTGGAACAGTTTTGAAAAATTATTTTCTTCAAAAATTAAGGAGAAGCAGCAGAGAAAGAGCTATGTTTCATTGTATTTGTTCTTCTTCTTAGTTTACCTTTCACTTACTTAGCTAATGCAGCTAATATACCCTAATAAACAACCTTTGTTAAACAGAGAGGAATGCTATTTATGTTAGAGCTCTTCCAAGTCAAGTTAAGCTTTCGGTTTTGTTAATTTATTGACACCGGGGCCTGCTAGTGTAACTGCTAAACTGGTTGCTGTACATTGTACTATGTGATTGTAGACATTGGATTATGGGTTTACTAATGCGTTGGTTGTAGTTAGTTGAAAATAAAGTTAATGTGGTGACAACGAAGTAGGCTGTGTAAAGGTTATGGTATGAAGGGTTGGCTTGGAAAGGTTTTTGCACCTGCTCACAGACAGCTGTTGCGTTGTGCACGTAAGTCCATAAGCGGAGAGAAAAGTTGAGAGGAGGAGAACGCGTAGATGCGAGAAGGAATTATACAATGAGCAAAGTGATGATGCTGTGGCTTCTATGAATGTGGACTGTGTGTGTGGGTGATCAGGGTTATATTCATTCCACCGATTCTGTTGAAGAACATTTCCTAAACGGAAGCAAATGGAATGAAACGGGGAGGGACCTACCTGAATTTGTCCAATAGAAACTCTTGCTTTGGACTAATGATTACACACCAGATCAGTTACATGCAGGCAAAAGTGTACAAGGCGACATTGAATGTTTCACTGTCTGTCACCTTGATTACTCCAATTTGTCTCTCGACCGGTGCACCTACTGTATGTTATAATTATAATTAATTTGTGTGCTGGGTTGTAGCAACCTCATATACAGTGCATTCTGAAAATATTCAGACGCTTCACTTTATCCACATTTTGTTACGTTACATCCATATTCTAAAATGAATTAAAGAAAAAAAATCTATCGATCTATCCCATAATAACAAAGCGAAAACAGGTTTTTAGAAATGAAAGACAGAAATACCTTATAAGTATTCAGACCCTATGCTATGAGACTCGAAATTGAGCTCAGGTGCATCCTGTTTTCATTGATTATCCTTGAGATGTTTCTACAACTTGATTGGAGTCCACCTGTGGTAAATTCAATTGACTGGACATGATTTGGAAAGGCACACACCTGCCTATATAATGTCCCACAGTTGACAGTGCATTTCAGAGCAAAAACCAAGCCATGAGGTCGAAGGAATTGTCAGTAGAGCTCCGAGACAGGATTGGGGAAGGGTAGCAAAACATTCCTGCAGCATTGAAGGTCCCCAAGAACACAGTAGCCTCTATCATTCTTAAATGGAAGGATTTTGGAACCACCAATACTCTTCCTAGAGCTGGCCACCCAGCCAAACAGAGCAATTGGGAGAGAAGGGCCTTGGTCAGGAAGGTGACCAAGAACCCGATGGTCACACTGACAGAGCTCCAGAGTTCCTATGTGGAGATGGGAGAACCATCCAGAAGGACAACCATCTCTGCAGCACTCCACCAATCAGGTGGAAGCCACTCCTCAGTAAAAGGCACATGACAGCCCACTTGGAGTTTGCCAAAAGGCATCTAAAGACTCTCAGACCATGAGAAACAATATTCTCTGGTCTGATGAAACCAAGATTGAACTCTTTGGCCTGAATGCCAAGCGTCATGACTGGAGGAAACCTGGCACCATCCCTACGGTGATGCTTGGTGGTGGCAGCATCATGCTGAGGGGTTGTTTTTCAGCGGCAGGGACAGGGAGACTAGTCAGGATCGAGGGAAAGATGAACGAAGCAAAGTACAGAGAGATCCTTGATGAAAACCTGCTCCAGAGTGCGCAGGACCTCAGACTGGGGCAAAGGTTCACCTTCAAACAGGACAACGAACCTAAGCACACAGCCAAGACAACGCAGGAGTGGCTTCGGGACAAGTCTCTGAATGTCCTTGAGTGTCCCAGCCAGAGCCCGGACTTGAACCCGATCTAACATCTCTGGAGAGACCTGAAAATAGCTGTGCAACGACCCTCCCCATCCAACCAGACAGAGCTTGAGAGGATCTGCAGAGAAGAACGGAAGAAACTCCCCAAAGCTTGTAGCATCATACCCAAGAAGACTCAAGGCTGTAATCGCTGCCGAAGGTGCTTCAACAATGTACTGAGTAAAGGGTCTGAATACATTTGTAAATGTGATATTTCAGTTTTTTCTTTTTAATAAATGTGCAAAAATTCCTTTGTCATTATGGGGTATTGTATGTAGATTGATGAGGGGGAAAAAAACAATTTATTCAAATGTAGATTAAGGCTGTAACATAACAAAATGTGGAAAAAGTCAAGCGGTCTGAATACTTCCCGAATGCACTGTATATATAGGGCAAAATTCAATATAATTTAGTAGCCTAAAACTATCAATGTTACATTGAGCTGGGTGAATGGAATATGAATGACAGTAATAAAAATAAGGCTCATTAAAAAAATTGCCAGTAAAATGTATTTGGATAGTACATCTGTAGATGCTCTACAGACTATCCACAAACTTTCAGTAACATTTCAAATGACTATCAACTAACCCTAATCTTGAACGTCACCGACCGCCACTGGTCTGTATGTATTCGTTCTGAAATGGCAGCTGCACACTCATCCATGATTTGATTGAAGTTGTGAAAGTTGTTCAAAGTTAGACTCTTTGACTTCATTTAAAGTACAGTGGGGAAAAAAAGTATTTAGTCAGTCACCAATTGTGCAAGTTCTCCCACTTAAAAAGATGAGAGAGGCCTGTAATTTTCATCATAGGTACACGTCAACTATGACAGACAAAATGAGGAAAAAAAATCCAGAAAATCACATTGTAGGATTTTTAATGAATTTATTTGCAAATTATGGTGGAAAATAAGTATTTGGTCAATAATAAAAGTTTCTCAATACTTTGTTATATACCCTTTGTTGGCAATGACACAGGTCAAACGTTTTCTGTAAGTCTTCACAAGGTTTTCACACACTGTTGCTGGTATTTTGGCCCATTCCTCCATGCAGATCTCCTCTAGAGCAGTGATGTTTTAGGGCTGTCGCTGGGCAACACGGACTTTCAACTCCCTCCAAAGATTTTCTATGGGGTTGAGATCTGGAGACTGGCTAGGCCACTCCAGGACCTTGAAATGCTTCTTACGAAGCCACTCCTTCGTTGCCCGGGCGGTGTGTTTGGGATCATTGTCATGCTGAAAGACCCAGCCACGTTTCATCTTCAATGCCCTTGCTGATGGAAGGAGGTTTTCACTCAAAATCTCACGATACATGGCCCCATTCATTCTTTCCTTTACACGGATCAGTCGTCCTGGTCCCTTTGCAGAAAAACAGCCCCAAAGCATGATGTTTCCACCCCCATGCTTCACAGTAGGTATGGTGTTCTTTGGATGCAACTCAGCATTCTTTGTCCTCCAAACACGACAAGTTGAGTTTTTACCAAAAAGTTCTATTTTGGTTTCATCTGACCATATGACATTCTCCCAATCCTCTTCTGGATCATCCAAATGCACTCTAGCAAACTTCAGAAGGGCCTGGACATGTACTGGCTTAAGCAGGGGGACACGTCTTGCACTGCAGGATTTGAGTCCCTGGCGGCGTAGTGTGTTACTGATGGTAGGCTTTGTAACTTTGGTCCCAGCTCTCTGCAGGTCATTCACTAGGTCCCCCCGTGTGGTTCTGGGATTTTTGCTCACCGTTCTTGTGATCATTTTGACCCCACGGGGTGAGATCTTGCGTGGAGCCCCAGATCGAGGGAGATTATCAGTGGTCTTGTATGTCTTCCATTTCCTAATAATTGCTCCCACAGTTGATTTCTTCAAACCAAGCTGCTTACCTATTGCAGATTCAGTCTTCCCAGCCTTGTGCAGGTCTACAATTTTGTTTCTGGTGTCCTTTGACAGCTCTTTGGTCTTGGCCATAGTGGAGTTTGGAGTGTGACTGTTTGAGGTTGTGGACAGGTGTCTTTTATACTGATAACAAGTTCAAACAGGTACCATTAATACAGGTAACGAGTGGAGGACAGAGGAGCCTCTTAAAGAAGAAGTTACAGGTCTGTGAGAGACAGAAATCTTACTTGTTTGTAGGTGACCAAATACTTATTTTCCACCATAATTTGCAAATAAATTCATTAAAAATCCTACAATGTGATTTTCTGGAAAAAAAATTCTCAATATTTCTGTCATAGTTGACGTGTACCTATGATGAAAATGACAGGCCTCTCTCATCTTTTTAAGTGGGAGAACTTGCACAATTGGTGGCTGACTAAATACTTTTTTTCCCCACTGTATATGATGCAGGCATTCCTATTTTATTAATTAATTATTGCATTTCAGTCTACTGTGTTTCTCTGTTATGAATCAAAAGGTGGCATTTCTCAATTCATGTGAGCAACAGTGCCATGATTCTTCAGGGAGAAATCATGTTTTTCAGAGAAAGGATCTTTCTGGAACACGACTCTTTTTTCTTTTATGGTAATTCCAATCCCAACACATGCCTATATTTATAAAGCTGACACACAAAAAGAAACACGATCACTTTCTCATATTATAACAGGTTTACCCCGCAAATGTCAGCTGTCAACGATATAATAACCGTAACTTCCTTTTACAGTGACCTCTCTCTCTCTCTCTCTCTCTCTCTCTCTCTCTCTCTCTCTCTCTCTCTCTCTCTCTCTCTCTCTCTCTCTCTCTCTCTCTCTCTCTCTGGTGAGAGATCTCACTCTCAGAATGAAACCCACTTTCTTGCTGTCTGTCAGATCTAATTCGACCTCACAATTTTTCTCTCTGTCAATCTTGACTAATTAAAAGTCTCTCATTCTTCCTCTCTCCCTGTGTCCATCTCCTTCTCCCTCTAAGTAAAGGTCTAACCACTCCTTTCCGTGTCTTCACTAAATTAGACAGAGTTGTTGGTAATTGAAAATCATTGTCTCCATCCTTGGGCTGTGAGGAGTCTCAATGGCCTAACGATACACCTCTCTCCTCGCCACCCAACCAATCTAAACCCAGCTTGTTTGTTTGCTTTCGGCTTTATCCTCGGGAACTCCACAAAGCCTTTTGGAATTGGACTTTTTCCTTTCATAGATACTTGCGCTGTTTCTCTCTCACTCTCTGTGTGTCTCATCTGTTTGCTGCACCACTGCTGGTAGTTTTGGATCCCCTTTGAGAGGCTTCTCTTTGTGGTTTCAGTTTGGGACTTGCCTTGCATTCTGTTCATCTAGGGAGACACAAACAGTCTGTTTGACCAGGGAGATTCAAACATCACACCTACTTACGTACCTACCCACACCATTATCTCTCTGTTGTATATTCCACAAAGCAGTGCAGTAAAATCCAAATCCAATAGGGTATTAGGCATGTTTCTCTCAGTACCATTATATTACACATGCTGTGAGATGTTTTGATGGAAATGTGTTTTTAGTAGGCCTGGGAATTGGGGAGGTGGTTTACAACCGGCTCTCAACTGCTTTAGCTTCACAGTGTGGTTGTATTACATTTTGTTCACAGCTTTATTTTTCTGGGTTTATCCACAGGAGAAAATTTGCTAAATATTATGGAAGTGAAAGAGAAAAGGCCTTGATAACCTTCTGACTTCCTCTTCACAGTTTCCTTTAGGAAAGGAAAAGTACCCTCATAGGTATATACAGTAAGTTGTCTGCATAAAAAATTGAAAAGTGCGAGGATGAGATCGTTTTTTTCTGTAACACTAATCATTTATCCACAAAGTGCTCTATAACTGGAGCATATGTGAAGCCAAAATTCATTTATAAATGAAAGAACTTTCAGCCAAACTGATATTTCACTTTTATAATGAGTTGTTCCTTCACACTTGACTAAACTTGTATTTTCTCACAGCTCTTGTGAGAACGTTTTAGCTCTCTCCATCTCTTATCACAGCGAGAGTGAAGAAAATCTGACAGGTGCGGTCAGGTTCCTGTGATTAAGCTTGGAAATAAAAATGAATAAAGCTACAACTTCTAAAGCCAATTACTTAAATATTGCCTGTTTACTTTGCTTCTCCTTTCAGGAGGAATTTAAGTGGATGTGGTGACAATGTGTGTTGTTATCACACAGTGATGATGCATTGGCCAGTCTGTTTCCATTTGAATAGTTTTCTTCAAATGTATGTGCTTTAATCTCCATTCATGGTGAGGTAACTTTAATGCCCTGTTGTGCCTTAGCCTGTTCCCGTGGTGACGAAGCATGCAGATAGGGAACGTTTACTCAGAGGGTCTTTGCAGTATTTCGATGAGTCACTGGATGCTGGTGACAAATCAACTGCATGCCTTGGGGTGGTACGAGAGCAGAGCACTACAGCCACTCATGCAGAGCAGGGTTTCAGTCCTGCCAAAGTGAGATTCATATCATGAGCGAATACTTTTTCCTGAAAGCAAGAGAAAAGCAGCACAGTACCAAAACATCCACTCAAAACCAGTTGAGGGAGGTCATTTTTAAGAGGAAAAAAAGTAATACTAAAAATGTGTAGTGTGACATTCTTTTCATTTTATTGTCTTTTCAAAGATGATGCTCTGTTTCAGATAAACCTTCCTAAAGTACCTGTTCTTATCCTTTTTAGACCTGGGCTCCTCAACCTTATCCATCCAAGATATCCTAAGCTATTCTATAGCTAACACATTCTCATTTATAGTCATTTACGAAAATACATCAATTCATCTCTGACTGTTAATTCAGACCTCTGCATTACGCATGGGGCAAGCTTAATTTAATACGATTTTACTTACAAGAGTCTAGGACAGCTAACAATCTGGTATCAATCTTACTAGTCGTTACTCTGAAGTGGAAAATGACAGCCTTATTTCCTATTCTGCAGTATCATTGACCTATTCATTTATGACAAAGGAGGATATAGGATATGTATGCTAGCATTATTATAAATGACAACATTATAAGACCACCATATTTATGAGATACACTGCCAGATGGCCTTTGACCCTATTTCTAATTGCAATGTGAATGAGGAGAGAGACAACTATATTTGGATGGTTTATTCTTATCTGATAATGTTTGGATGAGCCAGGAGGCATGCTCGGTGCAGGAATGAGGGAGGAAGTAGAGCAGGCTAGATGTCATCTGTCTGTGTCCTCCAGCACACTGACAGACAATCTCTCATGGCACTTTATTATCTGCAGGAGTAGTTATGAAAATTATAGCTGTGCTTCAAACAAATGCTCCATTAATCATGTCAAAGTGCTCCCAAGTTAAAACATTATGTTTAATGGATGGGGATATTGTGTACTGATTGTTGGGGATTATATGTGTGCAGTGTCGCCTGTGGAGAGTGTAGCGCAAATGTGATTGTAAACAACCTGTGGGAGATGTGTGCAATGGCATCCTTGTTGGAGGGGTGTAAGTTCTGTGGATGCAGTAAGGGTGTGGTCAATGTCATTCCTGTATGGATGTTGCTTGTACATAACATTCATGGATATGTGGATGTAATTGTGTATCAGGTGTTGGCTGAACTTACGCGATTGCATAAGAGGGATAGGCTATTGTAATGGATCACCTATTCTAATGTATTTGAGCATGTTTATAGCGCTACTGTAATGTGATCATGAATTGGTTGCAGGCTAATCTAATGTGAGTGTGTATGAGATGTTGGCAGGCTCTCCTAAAGTAACTTGGTATGCAGCGTTGATTCCAGCACAGAGGCAGCAATACAGAGATGTAGCCGTGGAGGACACTTGCACCACTGTAATGTATTTACTCTGTCATTTATGTCTCAGTGCGAGGCCATATATCCTGTTTAAGAGTGACACCTCTCCTCCCCCGCTGTATGAGGCAGCACACTCTGAAGGGGACTTGAGCACGCCGCACTGATGGATGAGCTCGTCGAGGCAGCTCCAGGCTGATCTGCTCCCCACATAATGCACAGGGCTGGGGACACTCCAGGCACAACACAATCACAACGCATGACACTGCAAAACAATCACTCCCCTGATCTGTGTGTACTGCTGCATGTCTGCACGCCACCTTGTACAACAGACAAATCTGGAGGTGAGGAACACAACCACTTCATGACGAAATGCCGGCAATCTTATATCTCAAACATAATTTATCTCTTTGGAAATATATTAAAAATACTTTGAAGTACAAAGCACAATAAATACATTCAATTCATGGAGAAGAAAAATGTGCAGAGATGCAGTATGCTGGATAGGTCACATCAGTTGAGTTTACCTGATGCTTCGTACAGTATGAAAGATCACATGAACAGTACCATGCTGATATACACTACCGGTCAAAAGTTTCAGAACACCTACTCATTCAAGGGTTTATCTTTACTATTTTCTACAGTGGCTTGTGGAAGTGTTCACCCCCTTGGCATTTTTCCTATTTTGTTGCCTTACAACCTGGAATTAAAATTTATTTTTGGGGGGGGTTGTATCATTTGATTTACACAACATGCCTACCACTTTGAAGATGCAAAATATTTTTTATTGTGAAACAAACAAGAAATAAGAAGAAAAAAAATGAAAACTTGAGCGTACATAACTATTCACTTTGCGCCAGACATAACATTTTCCTTGATGGCCGAAAAGCTAAATTTTAGTCTCATCTGATCAGAGTACCTTCTTCCATATGTTTGGGGAGTCTCCCACATGGCTTGTGGCGAACACCAAACATGTTTGCTTATTTTATTCTTCAAGCAATAGCTTTTTTCTGGCCACTCTTCCGTAAAGCCCAGCTCTGTGGAGTGTACGGCTTAAAGTGGTCCTACGGACAGATACTCCAATCTTACGGTTATCTTTGGTCTCCTGATTAATGCCCTCCTTGCCTGGTCCATGAGTTTTGGTGGGTGGCCCTCTCTTGGCAGGTTTGTTGTGGTGCCATATTCTTTAAAAAAATTTAATAAAGGATTTAATGGTGCTCTGTGGGATGTTCAAAGTTTCAGATCTTTTTTTATAACCCAACCCTGATCTGTACTTCTCCACAACTGACCTGTTTGGAGAGCTCCTTGGTCTTTATGGTGCCGCTTGCTTGGTGGTGCCCCTTGCTTAGTGATGTTGCAGACGCTGGGGCCTTTCAGAACAGGTGTATATATACTGAGATCATGTGACAGATCATGTGACACTGACATTGCACACAGGTGGAATTTATTTAACTAATTATGTAACTTCTGAAGGTAATTGGTAGCACCTGATCTTATTTAGGGGCTTCATAGCAAAGTGGGTGAATAAATATGCACGCACCACTTCTTCATTATTTATTTTGTCGAATTTTTTGAAACAAGTAATTTTTTTTTTTTCACTTCACCAATTTGGACTGATTTGTGTATGTCCATTACATGAAATCCAAATAAAAATCAATATAAATTACAGGTTGTAATGCAACAAAATAGGAAAAACGCCTAGGGGGATGAATACTTTTGCAAGACAAATAGTAAAGACATCAAAACTATGAAATAACACATATGGAATCATGTCGTAACCACAAAAGTGATAAACAAATCAAAATATATGTTATATTTGAGATTCTTCAAATAGCCACACTTTGCCTTGATGAAAGCTTTGCACACTCTTGGCCTTCTCTCAACCAGCTTCACCTGGAATGCTTTTCCAACAGTCTTAAAGGAGTTCCCACATATGCTGAGCATATATCAAAGACAGTGTCACCAGCAAAGCACCCCCACACCATAACACCTCCTCCTCCATGCTTTACAGTGGGAAATACACATGCGGAGATCATCTGTCCACCCACACCGCGTCTCACAAAGACACGGCGGTAGAAACCAAAAATCTCCAATTTGGACTCCAGACCAAAGGACACATTTCCACCGGTCTAATTTCCATTGCGCGTGTTTCTTGGCCCAAGCAAGTCTCTTCTTCTTTTTGGTGTCCTTTAGTAGTTGTTCCTTTGGAGCAATTCGACCATGAAGGCCTGATTCACAGTCTCCTCTGAACAGTTTACGTTGATATTTGTCTGTTACTTGAACTCCATGAAGCATTTATTTGGGCTGCAATTTCTGAGGCTGGTAACTCTAATGAACTTATCCTCTGCAGCTGAGGTAACTCTGGGTCCTCCATTCCTGTGGCGGTCCTCATGAGAGCCAGTTTCATCATAGCGCTTGATGGTTTGTGAAGAAACGTTCAATGTTCTTGAAATTGTCCGTATCGACTGACCTTCATGTCTTAAAGTAATGATGGACGGTCGTTTCTCTATTCTTATTTGAGCTGTTCTTCCCATAATATGGACTTGGTCTTTTACTAAATAGGGCTATCTTCTGTATACAACCCCTATCTTGTCACAACACAACTGATTGGCTCAAACACATTAAGAAGGAAATAAATTCCACAAAATTAAATTTAAGAAGGCACACCTGTTAATTGAAATGCATTCCAGGTGACTACGTCATGAAGCTGGTTGAGAGAATGCCAAGAGTGTGCAAGGCTGTCATCAAGGCTAAGAGTGGCTATTTGAAGAATCTCAAATATATAATTTTTTTTTGGTTGCTACATGATTCGATATGTGTTATTTCATAGTTTTGATGTTTTCACTACTATTCTACAATGTAGAAAATAGTAAAAATAAAGAAAAACAAGTGAATGAGTAGGTGTCTCCAAACTTTTGACTGGTACTGTATGTGTATATATTTTTTTTTATAAATTAGCAAAAATAAATAAATAACCTGTTTTTGCTTTGTCATTATAGGGTATTGTGTGTAGATTGTTGAGGGGGAAAAAAACAATGTAATCAATTTTAGAGTAAGGCTGTAACCTAACAAAATGTGAAAAGGTCAAGGGATCTGAATACTGTCCAAATAATTTTTTTGTGTTACAGCCCGAATAAAAAATTGACTATGTCACTGGCCTACACACAATACCCCATAATGTCAAAGTTGAGTTATGTTTTTTAATTTGTTTACAAATTAATTAAAAATAAAAAGCTGAAATGTCTTAATATCTTACATCAATAAGTATACAACCCCTTTTTTATGGTAAGCCTAAATAAGTTCACGAGTATTTATGTGTAAGGTTCCTCAGTCGAGCAGTGAATTTCAAACACAGATTCAACCACAAAGACCAGGGAGGTTTTCCAATGCTTCGCAAAGAAGGGCACCTATTGGTAGATGGGTACAGTTTTTTAAAGTAGACATTGAATTTAAGGAAAACTGAGGTTGGATTATAGTTTCTCCGAAATACTAACCTAATTGACAGAGTGAAAATATATATATTTTTTTCCTGAACATGTATCCTGTTTGCAACAAGGCCCTAAAGTAATAGTGCAAAACATGTGGGAAAGCAATTCACTTGTCTTGAATACAAAGTGTTATGTTTGAGGCAAATCCAATACAACACATTACTGAGTACCACTCTCCATGTTTTCAAGCATAGTGGTGGCTGCATCATGTCATGGGTATGCTTGTAATCATTAAGGACTGGGGAGGGTTTCAGGATAAAAAAGAAATGGGATGGAGCACAGGCAAAATCTTAGAGGAAAACCTGGTTCATTCTGCTTTCCACAAGACACTCTGAGATAAAATTCACCATTCAGCAGGACAATAACCTTAAACACAAGGCCAAATCTAAACTGGCGTTGCTTACCAAGAAGAAAGTGAATGTTCCTGAGTGGCCGAGTTACAGTTTTGACTTAAATCTGCTTGAAAATCTATGTCAAGACTTGAAAATGGTTGTCTAGCAATGATTAGCAAACAAGTTGACAGAGCACAAATAATTTTTTAAAGAATTATGGGCAAATATTGTACAATCCAGGTGGTGCAGAGCTCTTAGAGACTTTGTGGTCCTCTGTAGCTCAATTGGTAGAGCATGGCGCTTGTAACGCCAGGGTAGTGGGTTCGATCCCCGGGACCACCCATACGTAAAAATGTATGCACACATGACTGTAAGTCGCTTTGGATAAAAGCGTCTGCTAAATGGCATATTATTATTATTATTATATTATTACTTACCCAGAAAGACTTACAGCTGTAATCACTGCCAAAGGTGATTCTAACATGTATTGACTCAGGGGTGTAAATACTTATGTAAATTCTATGTTTCAGTATTTCATTTTCAATACATTTGCAAACATTTCTAAAAATATGTTTTCACTTTGTCATTATGGGGTATTGTGTGTAGATGGGTGAGAAAATAAATACATATAATCCAATTTGAATTCAGGATGTAACACAACAAAATGTGAAGTAAGTCAAGGGGTATGAATACTTTCTGAAGGAACTGTATATCATATTCATATGCAACAGTGATGTTTCTATCTCTGAACTTGCCGTACTGTACAATGTAAAACAGATCACAGATACTGTCATGACTGTTTAACAAGTTGCAGACCCCATGACCTCTGTTATGTGTAACTATAGAAATGCAGTACAGCTTTTCTTCAGACAAAATTCACAGCCACATTTCCTCAATCATCCCTCGTGCTCAGCCAATCATCTTCTATCATAACATAATGCAGGCATGTTCCATTTCCCTCCACAGATCATATGAAGAGATCACTCAGTGCCGATCAGCTCAGCCTATCTCTTACATCACTGAGCGATGCATTACATTAACAGGATACAGCCCAAGTTCAACCTGACAGTCTCTCAACGTCCCCATTAGGAGATCATGATCCCTTATGATTCATGACAGACAGGCAGGAGAGCATGCTAATTGTTGCACATGGAAAGCCCGGGCGACAGTTGCCTTTCCCTGTAGGATCAGTGGATGAGTGATCGTCAGAGGGGGGAGCTGCATCTGCCGGCAGCCCGGCACTAATGCTACTGCTACTCTCCCTTTCTACTTGTGTCACGTGCACATCAAACTCACACACCAGGCAAAGTGTGAGCAAGCACCACTGATGAAAGTCCAACGTCTCTGTTGCTCAACCCTGGTGAGTCCCAATCATCTCATCATGGCCAGTCCTGTTAGCCAGTTCTCATCTCACAAGTTTCTTCTCATGTAAGCCTCACTTGTAACCTGAGACATCAGGGGATAACAGGCCAATGCATGGACACACAACAATTTGTATGCCAATTTTCAACCTTTTGATTGTTAAGGAAGTAGGTTATCTGGAATGTTATTGCTGCTAGTAGAGATTCACACAGCCTTTGATATACTGACCCCCATTATGATAACTACTGCTGTTAGTCAGGGAGACATCTGACTGGAGAGAGTGAGTCACTACAATCAGTGGCTGTAGGATAGAATCAGAATGCATTATTTATGATCAAAACATCATGTCTGATTGTTTGCACTCCCTTAGTCCCCTGATTCACTGTATCCTTCCACCGCAGTGTCCCATCTCAGGCCCAAAAATCAACGTTTTTGTGTGTGTGTTTTTTATGTTGAAAGTGCCAGTAGAATCAGCAAACAAGGCATATCCATCCGGGACAGAAATCGATGAGTCCCGTTCACCAGAGGTCTCTAGTGAAATTTGTGACAGCTGGGCTGATTGAAGATTGATCACAAGATAGAATCCGAGTGGTCCATCATAGGACAGCCTGTGGCGTTTATTGGCTGTCACATTGACAATATGTACAGGGTCCCTCTTAAGGCCAATAAAGTTGCTGTCCCAAAATATTTACTGAACTGCAAAGTCGGGAGACATTTTGTACAGCACCATTACGGAGTGACACTGGAGGATGACAAGACAATTTCTCTGCTGAGTTTAATAATACTAAAATAATAATGGTGGTGTAGTGTTTAAACAGTTTATGACTTTGTTGATGTTTGCAAATTATGTGTTAGAGGAAGTCTGTTAGGTGGCCTCCTGGGATTGGTTTATGGGAAAACACCCATATTATGTTACATAGGGCATAGAATATAAATACCACGGTTAAAACAAAGGAGGACAGCACAACATATTATTTTGAGTCCGTTGTTCTCCAGATAACTGCAGATGTCTGTAAATTTACGCTGATATAAATAAACCTTTATAATCAAAGTACAGTGTAAGCGGACTCTTTGGTCTCACAGCATAATTGGCATCATTATTTAGATACCACAGAATGGCGACGAGGAACATTTGGGGCGTGATGCGTCTCTCCAATGTTCCATTCATGAGCTGCGAAGTGACTCCCGCTCAAGACACCGGCTCATAAGGTGAGATTTCTCAAAAAATTTTGCGCTGGTTGGTTCGCTTGCTTATGTGGGTGTGTGCGCTGGAGACATGTACCGTTTAAAATACATTTTGTATACATCTGGCCCTTCATTGGACACTGTGTTAACAAACCTCCAAACGAGCTTCAATGCCATACAACAATCCTTCAGTAGCCTTCAACTGCTCTTAAACACTAGTAAAACTAAATGCATGCTTTTCAATCGAACGCTGCTAGCACCCGCCCACCCGACTAGAATCACCACTCTCGACGGGTCTGACCTAGAGTATGTGGACAACTACAAATATCTAGGTGTCTGGTTAGACTGTAAACTCAACTTCCAGACTCACATAAAGAATCTCCAATCCAAAGTTAAATCTAGAATCGGCTTCCTATTTCGCAACAAAGCCTCCTTCACTCATGTTGCCAAACATGCCCTCGTAAAACTGACTATCCTACCGATCCTTGACTTCGGCGATGTCATTTACAAAATAGCCTCCAACACTCTACTCAGCAAATTGGATGTAGTCTATCACAGTGCCATCCGTTTTGTCTCCAAAGCCCCATACAATACCCACCACTGTGACCTGTACGCTCTTGTTGGCTGGTCCTCACTACATGTCCGTCGTCAAACCCACTGGCTCCAGGCCATCTATAAATCACTGCTAGGCAAATCCCCGCCTTATCTTAGCTCATTGGTCACCATAGCAGCACCCACCCGTAGTCTGCGCTCCAGCAGGTATATCTCACTGGTCATTCCCAAAGCCAACACCTCCTTTGGCCGCCATTCCTTCCAGTTCTCTGCTGCCAATGACTGGAACGAATTGCAAAAATCTCTGAAGCTGGAGACTCTTATCTCCCTCGATAACTTTAAGCATCAGTTGTCAGAGCACCTTACCGATCACTGCACCTGTACACAGCCCATCTGAAATTAGCCCACCCAACTACCTCATCCCTATATTGTTATTTATTTTGCTCTTTTGCACCCCAGTATCTCTATTTGCACATAATCTCTTGCACATCTAGCATTCCAGTGTTAATACTATTGTAATTATTCTGCACTATAGCCTATTTATTGCCTTACCTCCATAACTTGCTACATTTGCACACACTGTATATATATTTTCTGTTGTATTTCTGACTTTATGTTTTTTTACCCCATATGTAACTCTGTGTTGTTTTTATTGCACTACTTTGCTTTATCTTGGCCAGGTCGCAGTTGTAAATGAGAACCTGTTCTCAACTGGCTTACCTGGTTAAATAAAGGTGAAATAAAATAAAATAAAAAATAAAATAAAAAAAGACTTATGTGTGCAATTTTGCTGTTATTTGCTGTGGGATAGGAGTCCGTTCTAAATGTCTAAATTTGTTTGCGCTGGTAACAACGCAAACAGGGGGGAGTGTCTATAACTATTGAAGTATAGAATGAAGGAATTAGGACATTGCGAATCTATGTTAAGCCCTCTAACGAGGCGATCATTAGGATGGGCCGAAAAATCCTAAAAGCACATTAGGTGAATTTAGGTAAGTCCCGGGGACTTGGGGTTGTGGTATATATATTTGGTTGCAAGTTACCGCTCAACTTATAGTTGACGAACTATATGTTTGATGTAACCGCTCATTGGATGTCAGCGAACTTGTGGTAGCATAAATTTAGGAACAAGGAAAAATACGGCGCAATGGAGGTAGAATACTGCCTTAGAGGTCCGTAGGACCTGTGTGTGTGTGGGAGAGAGAAAAATAATAAAATAAAGATGTCTCTGTTGTGTTAAAACTGTGTGTCGACTCATGTTAGGATAAGATTTATGTTAGATATATATACATATATATGTTTTGGTTGAGGCTAGGTTTTTTTTTATAAGGTTGGTGAGAACGTTAATAATTGTTAACTATATATGAGCCCCCTGGAAGGACGTTAAGGTTAAAAATCTTATGAGTCTCTATAAAAAGAGAACATTTACTAACTATTAGAATATCATGAGCCTACATGGAGGAGTTTTAACAGTGTATAGAGATGTTTTGTAATGGATAAGAAAATAACTATAAATCTGCAGATTAGGATAAGTGAAGTTAAGAAACTTCAAAGTAGGATTTGGGTTCCATGTTTTGTGTTGGTTTGTGAGCTCTGTTAAGTGTTACTGTTTGCCTCATGAAGAACAGAGGTAAAGTTGGTCTGTCTACTTTCTGTTGTTTAGCTGGGTGAGAGCTCCATCCACTCTGAAATCGCATTGGTGAATGAACTACGCATGCGTGGGATTTTATGAGTTTAGAGTTACGTAGAGCAAATATGCCACTCCCTGCACTGAGTTGCTGGGAGACGCAGACTCAGAGCAGACAGAGAAGAAAGGAGAGATTTAGACACTAATAGTGTAGTCTGTTTGTTAAATCGGCTGTTGTTTAACGATGAAACTATTTGCTTGAGACCTATCGAATTGATAAACTAGAGATATGTTGATGGATTAAAAATAAATAAAATAAAATGTTATTGAGCTATCTATAAAATTCCTGAGTTAAGTTGTTTGCTTATTTCTTAGCGCGAATGTGAACAGAGGAATATTGAATGGTTGAAATAACTCAGTGAGTGAATAAAATACTAAATTCTGGTCTGTTCTTTGTTCTTCTGTCATATGAGAGACGAGAAGGAGGAGACAGAGAGAGAGAGAGATGAGGTGCTGACAAGTACATCACGTGACAGGGTGTGCTGCAACGGATCCAGTCAAATTAAGGCCAGTACTGTTCTATTTACAAAACTTACCTTCCCATAGAGGATATTTTGGGTGCCTAGCATATTTGATGTTATGACAATTTGACAAGAACTTGGCAACAGACTGATCAATTGATGTAATTAAGAATTGCATTTTGGAGTCTTTGTGCATGAGTGGGTTTGATTAGAGTTGTGTGGGGAAATCGAGTACTGACATTATTCTGTAAAATTAAGGTTATTGGGTGCTTATTAAGCAATGGGGTTGTGAGTGCTGTAGTGTTGCAGGATTATAGGTCTTTCTTTTTTGGATTGCTCTGAAGTTGACTACTTTCATTTACTTTTCCTGATCGGATGTGGTAATATTGCCACTAATTAATAAATTGGTTACATTATACATTATACATATATTGATTAATTAATTAGTTAATTAATTAATTGTTTAATAAATAAATAAAAAAGGGGAGGGAGGGAACCATAAGCTATATAGTCTAAAATAATAAAATAATTCACAATAAAGGAATATAAAAGAGTAGTTAGAAGGGTGAAAAAAAGGACATAAAAACAATGAAAGTAGTTACTCCTGTTGAGGTAGTAGAAAATAATAATCCTTTAGTTAAGGGTATTGCAAGGTTATCTGGAAAATGGAATAAATGTCGGCCTGACATTGAACAACAATGGCCAGTGGAAGGGACTCTTAACCCTGACGTCATCAACATAATGAAAGTGCTTCTCTCAATTTATAAGGCAGATCAAAAGAAGGGGAAAAAAAGGAACATCATAAAGAAAAGAGACAAAGAGAGCTGGGTGTTCTTAAGCTGTTTGAAAATGAAGGACGAAAACTGATGAAAGATACCAACCATAAAAGAAACAAAGGTATAGAGAAAATGGTAAAAGAAGAGAAGGTGACAGAAAAACTAATGACAGAAGTCAGTACACCTTTCTCACATACGGATTCAGCAAAAAGACCCCCACCTTATGAGAAAGAAGTAGAGTTTAAGGACGTCTATCCTCAGCTTCCAGTGATCATTCAGGAGGGTGATAATTGCATCAGAGATGAAGATGAACGAATAATAAAGAGAGGAAAAGCAGAAACGACCATAAAGATGAATCCAAAACTCCAAAAGTAAAAAGAAAACGAGACGTCTGGAAACTAAGGGTGGAGTGAGGTTCAGGAGGATGGAACTTGAAGATGAAGATGATGATGATCAGAGTGATTCAGAAGAGATCATGGGTGGATATGACCCTGTGATCAGACGGAGGTTGGCCAGAGCGGAAAGAAGGGGTGATGGATGTTTGAAGAAGAAGAATACAAGATATTCTAGTTCTGATGAAAGCGAAGATGAAGACAGTGATAAAGATTTGGAGATTAAAGGTGCTTCATATTCAAGAGGATTTTATCCTACAATGACTAGTACAGAAGAAATAGAAAGAGATATAGATCGATGCGTATCATGCCTGGATAAAGCGAATAATTTAGAAGAAGTAAGAGAACCGGAACAACAACTCAAGAAGCTGAAGATACAGAAGAAAAAACTGCTGAGAAAAGGATCCCAAGAATTGGAGAAAAAGTATACATTGAGGCCAAGGAAAGAGGGCACCAGTAAGAAGATGATGCCAGTGATCATTCGAGGACAAAACCTAGAATATAAGCCTTTGCAAAATACCGATATGTCAGATATACTTGAGAAGCTGCCTACTCTTCAAGATGGAGCATATCCTTGGATTTCAAAATTGGAAGAAATTATGGTGGGAACACAGTCAGCCACAGGAGACATTAAGAGACTTTTGGCTAATCTCCTTGGGATTCCAGATATGGAAGAAATATTTCAGAGAGCTGAACTCAATAGATATGTGGGGACTGCAGTGAATGACCCTGAATTGTTGGCTGCAAGTAGAAATCGGCTGTGGAGAGCACTGAAAGATATGTTTCCAACAAATGTGCATCCTGACAACATTCTGATTGACCCACTAGGACAACAAGAAAATCCGAGAGCCTATGTGTCAAGAGTGCATCAATTGTGGAGAAATATTACCGGAAATGATCCAGATGTGAGTCAAATTGAGCAGTCAATTTTGAGAGCTAAACTGCAGATGGGACTGCCCTCACCAGTAAGGAGCAAACTGGCAGAGGTGGTTGGACTTGGAAGCATGACAAAAGGCGTCTATACAGATCATATAGCCCATCAAGTGGATCTGTACAGGAAAAAGGAACACAACCAGAAAGAACAGGACCAAGAAACTCTCAGAAAACTCAATCAAATACAACTGGTGGAGAATAAGAAGGAGAAGAAACAAGCTTTGGTTATGCAGAATCAGTGTGCACCAAATCAACAATCACTGCCACAGCTTCAACCGGACCAGTTCCAACCGCAATTGTACCAGCCACCAATAGCGGTACCAGTTGTTTCATATCCACAGCCAGTTTCTGGACAGACACAGAATTGGAGAGGAAGAGGACGAGAAGGCTTAGAAAGAGGAAGAGGAGGAAGATTTAAGCCATACTTCCAGCAACCTTCAGAAGTGTGTTATAGTTGTGGACAGGTTGGTCACTTTGCCTGTGAGTGCAATGGGCCAGGAGGAAACATCAGAGGGAATTTCAGAGGAAGATACAGGGGTCAGTCAAGATCATCTGGAGGACCGGTGAACCCCTATAGGGGCCCGGAGCGAGGATTCTAGGGGTGCCCAGAAGATCCGAAAGGGGGGTGTCAGCTGGTAGCATCAGGACCGGAAAAAGATTCAACAATTGAGGTGAAAATAAACAACCGACCATTGGAAGTGATGGCGGATAGCAGAGCTGCTTTTACCTGTGTTCGGCCTGAAGATGCTACACATCTCCCTATGTCCAATCAACTAATTAGGACAATCGGATTCGAGGGAGTAAAACAGCTGATTCCTCTTACGGAACCAATTGACCTCTGCTATAAAAATCAAAAGATTGCAATACCCATACTGGTATCAGAACATACACCTATTGCATTGTTGGGAAGAGATGCATTGCGTAAGTTGAACTGTACAATAAGATGTACACCAGACGGCTGTCTGGTAGAAGTGCCAAAGGAAAAGGTTTACCAATTGTTGATGATGACAGAGATGGATTCGTCTTCAGTATTCTGGATTGGAAATCTCAGTGAAGATTTTTTGAAGCAGGCTAAGAAATGGGAGAAATGTATTGTGGCAAATATGCCAGATGCGAGGCTTCCGGAATATCCATTTCATTGAACGCTCAAGTATTTCAAGAATGCTGCCCAATCGAATTCAGGGGAATGGTTGAGTCATCAACCAAAGTTCAACTAAGCTCATGTTGCATTATTTTAGGACTACAAGGAGCAGCTATGAAGATAAACACAGACGATTATCTGAATAAAGAATTTGAGATTGAGAAGAGTGTGCCACATGTGACCTTGTTGGTTTCGGAAGGCTATGAGCAGAAGCAAATAGGAGAAATGATGACAGAAGCAGAGAAAGCTGTTTTCGTACCGATGAAAGAGAATTTGGCGATTTGGAGGAGTGAAGATCAGCGATTTCTCAAAATAATGATTTCGGCTCAAGGACAAGGAGAGCCACAAGCTGTACGGATGACACATGCATCTATTTGCAGTGTGCAGATGAATTCAGTGTCACACCCTGGCTATGGGACTCTAGTTGTTGAGCCAGGGTGTGTTTGTTCTATGTGGTGTGTTTCTATGTTGGGGGTTCTGGTTTGTTGTTTTCTATGTTTGCCTTAGTGACTCCCAATCAGAGGCAACGAGTGTCAGCTGTTGGCTGGTTGTCTCTGATTGGGAGCCATATTTAACTGTCTGTTTTTCACTTTGTGTTTGTGGGTTTTTGTTCCGTGTCGGTATATGTTTACCGTTGGACGTTACGAGTCGTTTATTGTTTTGTTCGTGCTTGATTTAATAAAGTCTTATCATGTTCACATTCAACGCTGCGCCTTGGTCCTCCTCATTGGTAGACGATCATGACAGAAAAACCCACCAAGATGTGACCAAGCAGCGTGTCCAGGAGCCATCGCCAGGGAGATCCCTAACAGATCTCCTTCGCCTCCTCGACTGGGTCAAGCCGAGTGAGGAAGAGAAGGGCTTGACTTTGTGGCAGAAGGGCGAAAGGCTGGCGAGGGACATGGAGACCTGGTCCACGGGTAGGAGAAACGCCCAGAAAGTTTTTAGGGGGGGGCTAACGCCGTGGACGACGGGCCAGCAGGAGACCGCGGCAGAGCGGCCCAGCGGATTGGCAGAGGAGGCCACCAGGTTACGGGGGCCACTGGTCGAAGAGGGGGTGGAAGATGTAGAGGCACGGCGAGAGGTACTGGCGTGTGTTGCCAGTCCGGTCCGGCCTGTTCCTGATCCCCACGTAGGGCCAGTGGTATGTGTTCCCAGTACGGTCCGGCCTGTTCCTGCCACTTGCACCAAGTCTATGGTGCGCATCGCCAGCTCGGCCCGGCCCATTCCTGCTCCCCGCACCAAGCCAGTGGTGTGCGTTGTCAGTCCGGCACGGCCCGTGCCTGTTCCCCGCACCAAGTCAGGGGTGCGCTTCGACAGCCCGGCTCGGCCCGCTCCTGCTCCCCACACCAAGCCAGTGGTGTGCGTCGTCAGTCCGGCACGGCCCGTGCCTGTTCCCCGCACCAAGTCAGGGGTGCGCTTCGACAGCCCGGCTCGGCCCGCTCCTGCTCCCCACACCAAGCCAGTGGTGTGCGTCATCAGTCCGGCACGGCCCGTGCCTGTTCCCCGCACCAAGTCAGGGGTGCGCTTCGACAGCCCGGCTCGGCCCGCTCCTGCTCCCCACACCAAGCCAGTGGTGTGCGTCGTCAGTCCGGCACGGCCCGTGCCTGTTCCACCGGTGGCGGGTCCGGCACCGGTCAGGTGCTGCGTCACGCCGGAGCTAGAGCAATCCGCTCCACCAGTGTTCAGTTCAGCTCTGGTCAGCAGGGCCAGACCGGACCAGGGGTACTTTGGGGGGTTAGAGAAGGAGTGGGGGTCAAGCCCGGAGCCAGAACCACCGCCGAGGAGGTATGCCCACCCAGCCCTCCCCTGTTTTGCTATTTTTGAGGCGCGGTCGCAGTCCGCGCCTTTAGGGGGGGGTACTGTCACACCCTGGCTATGGGACTCTAGTTGTTGAGCCAGGGTGTGTTTGTTCTATGTGGTGTGTTTCTATGTTGGGGGTTCTGGTTTGTTGTTTTCTATGTTTGCCTTAGTGACTCCCAATCAGAGGCAACGAGTGTCAGCTGTTGGCTGGTTGTCTCTGATTGGGAGCCGTATTTAACTGTCTGTTTTTCACTTTGTGTTTGTGGGTTTGTGTTCCGTGTCGGTATATGTTTACCGTTGGACGTTACGAGTCGTTTATTGTTTTGTTCGTGCTTGATTTAATAAAGTCTTATCATGTTCACATTCAACGCTGCGCCTTGGTCCTCCTCATTGTTAGACGATCGTGACATTCAGACCCTATGAAAGAGAAGATGTTGGAACAAGTTCCAGAATGTTTGTGGTCTCAACACAGTACCGATATTGGACTTGTGAAATCAGCCCAACCTGTGAAAGTTGAACTTCGACCAGGAGCCAGACCTCCTTGGAAGAATCAGTATCCATTGAAAGATGAAGCAATCCCAGGGATTGAACCACAAATTGAAGGACTTTCGAAAGCAGGTGTTTTAAGGACAACAAAAAACCCTCAGAGTAACACGCCTTTGTTGCCTGTGAAAAAAACAGATGAAACTTATGAGTGAGGTAGTGACTGACTTTCCAGCAGAAGTGCCAGACCCGCATACCTTGTTAGCCCAAATTCCTCCTGATGCGACACATTTTACGGTGTTAGACTTATGTGGTGCATTTTTTTAGTATTCCACTTAGTGTGGAAAGTCAGGGTTTATTTGGGTTCACATTGTGATGTCACGAGAGGCTACACAGCTTTCAGCGGGATTGCTCAAGTAGTGCAAGGAGACCAGGTTCAACCAAAACAAGGATTTTATTAACGGTCTTGGGAAACTAACGAAAGTATAACACAATACTGTTCTCTGGTGGCTCTTAAGGGTTAACAGTTCAGGGATGTCTCTTCCACATCCAAAATCATAACTCTCCCTCGCTCAAATAACTTTTCCCCAGTCTTACTGTCTTCCACGTTGCAGCGAGTGGCCAACCCAGCAAAACGTCCTTCCAAATGTCCCACACGTATTTCCACAGGTGCATATATCCAAAGGTGAGTATTTCCCAAAGGTAAGTATCTCCAAATCCTTATATTCCTCATGGAAGTGGACGTGCAGCACTCTTGTCCTCCAGAGAGCCCAGGTTGGAGACTGTGTCTCTTCCCTTCAACAAACCTTCAGCTCATCAGCTCCTGATTGGTTTCAGCTGCGTGGGAAGATTGGCCATAGAGGGTTGGAGTTCCCGACCATACCAGCAGATGGAGCCATAGCTGTCTGGGTTTGCAGCCATCTCAGGGGGATGTAACGTCCCTCCAGGACACAGCCTCTCGTGACATCACACATCCCCCTCCTCGGGACCGACGTCCTCGTCGGGGTAAAGGCAGCGAAGAAGGCATCACGCCGGGAGAGGGCGTCCGCATTGCCGTGGTGCTTGCCAGCCCTGTGGACAACAGAAAAGTTAAACGGTTGCAAGCTCAAAAACCATCTGGTTACTCTACTGTTTGATTCCTTGTTCTTGGCCATCCACTGCAGAGGGGCGTGATCACATACCACCATGAAACGTCGGCCCAGGAGATAGAACCGAAGGGACTCCAGGGCCCAGACTACAGCCAGACATTCTTTCTCCACCGTTGAATAGTTCTTCTCTCTTGGAAGTAACTTTCTGCTTAGGTAGAGAATGGGATGTTCTTCACCGTCATGTGCCTGGGTGAGGACAGCACCCAGACCCACCTCCGAAGCATCCGCTTGGACAATGAATTCCTTCTTGAAGTCTGGTGCCACCAGGATCGGACTGGAGCAGAGTGCTCGCTTCAGGTTGAGGAAAGCCGCCTCCGCCGCAGGGTTCCACTTCACCATTCGTGAGTGGCGTTTGGTCGTCAGCTCCGTCAACGGTGCAGCTATGGTAGCAAAATCTGCAATAAAGCGTCTATAGTAGCCAGCGAGGCCCAAAAATGACCTTACTTGCTTCTTGTTGATGGGCTGCGGCCAGTCCTGTATGGCCCGCAGTTTGGCTTCCTGTGGTTTGACCAACCCCCGCCCAATGGTGTACCCCAGGTAGTTTGTCTCACTGAAGGCCACCTTGCACTTCTTCGGGTTTGCCGTGAGCCCTGCTTCCCTGAGCGAATCCAGCACCGCTTGTACCCGGGGTAGGTGGCTGGCCCAATCCTGACTTTGTATAACAACATCATCCAAATAAGCCGCTGCGTACCTCTTGTGGGGCGCAAGGACTCGATCCATCAGGCGTTGGAACGTGGCAGGTGCCCCGTGGAGACCAAACGGAAGTCGGGTATACTGGTAGAGCCCCTCCGGGGTGGCAAAGGCTGTCTTCTCCTTAGACGCCGGGGTCAAGGGCACCTGCCAGTAGCCTTTTGTGAGATCAAGAGTGGTTAGGAAACGAGCATGCCCCAAGGAGTCTATTAAATCATCGACACGAGGCATTGGGTATGCATCAAATTCAGACACTTCATTCAACTTTCGATAGTCATTACAAAATCGTACTGAACCGTCTGGCTTGGGAACTAGTACGATGGGACTTGCCCAGGCACTGTGGGACTCTTCGATTACTCCCAACTCCCGCATCTTCCTTACCTCCTTCTGTATAACCACTTTACGAGCCTCTGGCACGCGGTACGGGCGCTGGTTTACCGTTCGGCCAGGCATGGTGCGGATCTCATGTTGGACCACCTCTGTGTGACCGGGAAGGGAGGAGAAGACATCCTGGTTCTGCTCCACGAGTTCCAGGGCCATCTGTCGTTGATGTGGGGACAGATTTGGACCCAGCTGAACCTCTTCTCGCGCCGGTTCCTGGGTCTCTGTGGGGGTAGAGAGCTGAACAGCGCCTCTCTGGCGTGCCACTTCTTTAAAAGGTTAACATGATAAATCTGCTCAGTTTTCCTTTTATCTGGTTGCCTCACCTTGTAGTTTACTTCTCCCATGCGTTCAATGACCTCATATGGTCCTTGCCAGGTTGCCAGGAATTTGCACTCAACGGTTGGCACCAGGACCAGCACTCTGTCCCCCGGCTTAAACTCCCTGGGTTGAGCAGATCTGTTGTAGGAGGCTTGCTGTTGCCGCTGACTGGCCTCCAGGTGTTCCCGCATCATGGGATAGATGGCCTTCATTCTCTCCCTCATAGCCCCTACATGGTCGATCAGTGTCCGCTGTTGGCATGGCTGCTCCTCCCAGGCCTCCTTGGCGATGTCGAGCAGTCCTCTGGGTCTGTAGGAAAGCAAGAGCTCAAAGGGTGAAAAACCAGTAGAAGACTGAGGTACCTCTCTCACCGCAAATAATATGTATGGTAACAGCTGATCCCAGTTGCGCCCATCTTCCCCCTACCGCTTTCCGCAGCATGGATTTTAGTGTTTTGTTAAAACGTTCGACTAGGCCATCTGTCTGGGGGTGGTAGACCGAGGTTCTCAGCTGTTTGATTTTCAGTAAAGCACAGAGTTCTTTCATCACCCTGGACATGAATGGAGTCCCTTGGTCCGTCAATATCTCTTTTGGGATTCCCAGACTAGTTGAGAGACGGAACAGCTCCTTGGCGATTTGTCTGGATGTAGCCTTCCTCAGCGGAATGGCCTCCGGGTACCGGGACGCATAGTCCAGAATGACCAGAATGTATTGATGTCCCCTGGCACTTTTCGGTAAGGGCCCGACTATGTCTAATCCAATCCTCTCAAAAGGAGTTTCGATAATGGGCAAGGGAATGAGCGGGTTTCTATATGTGGGCTTTGGCGCAACCTGCTGACACTCAGGGCAACTACGGCAGTAGTTCTCTATCTCTTTGTGTACTCCTGGCCAAAAGAAACGTTGCATGATTCTTTCCTTAGTCTTCTCTACCCCCAAGTGGGCCCCTAGCGGGTGTGTGGGCTAGGTTGAGTACTGTGGCCCGATAGGGCTGTGGCACGAGGAGCTGTTCATGCACTTCCCCATTTTTCTTGACTATCTGATATACTAACCCCCGGTTTACTGCGAAATGGGGGTAAGTAGGGGTTGTCTTATCACCTAACACTACACCTTCTAATACCTGCACATTTCTTAAGGCATTTGCAAGAGTAGGATCTTGTAATTGAGCCGTACCATACTGGCCTGTGAGAGGGGGAAGCTCTTGGGTGCCTGGGACGTCTTCTTCACTGGAGAACGGAGCACTTTCCTGGGCTGCGTTCTCTTCTCCCGTATCCGGACCAGTCTCGGTGTCGGTCTGGGCACCTGCCATCCCTATCAGAGCCCGGGCGGGAGTGAGTAACTCGGAGGATTGCACCGGAGCCTTCCCAGGATGAGTCTTGCCTCTCCGTTTCCGAGGTACTCGGGTTATCCTCTCCTGAGACTCTCTCCAGAGTGGGTAAAAGGCTGGGCAGTCTCGTCCAATTAGGACAGGGACGGGGAGGGAATCAACCACCCCCGCCGTCGTGTGTATGGTTCCCCGTGTGCTGGTCATTGTAAGTTCAGTAATGGGGTATTCTCTGGTGTCCCCATGGACACAGGAAACTGGGAGGACTTTCCCCGGGGTCAGACACGTTGGGCCCACCAAATCCTTACGCACCAGGGTGGCCCGGCTACCAGAATCCAGTAAGGCCTCCACATCATGGTGATTCACAGTTACCGGGCAGGTGGGGGGTCGATCTGGGCCGCCATCTACGACTCCCAAGAGCGAGGCAACACGGTGTGTGGGTGCTGAGCTGGAGGACTCCGCAGTGGGCATAGGTTCATCGGCTGGTTTCCCACACTGCCAGGAGATATGTCCCATCTCCCCACACCGGTAACACTGTCGAGTTTCCCCCTCCTGGTGTACTCTTCTTGGACCCGCCTGGTTTCTGGCTCCCCCTGGAGCCGGGATAAGTCCTGACGTGGCTGGGTTCGAGACCTTGGGGTCCTTTGGACGGGTTCTTTTCATTTGTGGTGGGGCCGCACTCCTGGGGTCTTTTCGGGAAGCATTCAGCATCTCCGCTGTGGCCTGGTACTTTTCCACAGCTTCCACGGTCAGATCAGCCGTGGTCAAGGCCTGTTGACTGATGAACCGTTTTGCCTCATAAGGCAGGGCGCGTGAGGTAACGATCCACCACAACGGCCTCCACCACCGCCGCTGCTGTATTCCTCTGCGGATCCAGCCATTTCCTTGCGATTCGGACAAGTTCATGCATCTGCGCCCGAGGAGGTTGGTCTGGTTGGAAGGTCCAGCTGTGAAAGCGCTGGGCCATACCAAACTTTGTGAGTCCATATCTGCTGAGGATCTCAGACTTCAGGGCATCATAGTCAGTAACCTGGTCAGGGCCCAGGTCCCGGACAGCATTCAGCGCTTCCCCGGTTAGAAAGGGGGCTAACAGACCAACCCCCTGTTGCTTGGGCCAGGCTTCCCTAGTGGCCGTGGCCTCAAATGCATGCAGGTATGCCTCAATGTCATCGGTAGCTCCCATCTTAGATATAAAGTCACTTGCCTTTATTGGGCGGGTATTTTGGACCACCCTCTGTCTCTGCAACTGCAATTCCTCTGCCTTCAGAAGGTTGGCTTTCTTTTGCTCCTCCAAGAGAGCCACGTTTGTTTGCATCTGGGCTTGCTGGCCAGCAACAAGGGCTTTCAATATGTCCTCCATTTCAGTCGGCGGGGAGCCTACGGCCAGCTTGGAAAACTGGGTGATCAAACCTTCGGTATCCTCCTCTGACATGCACTATTAACGCTTGAGCGTGCCTGTATTCTCCACCATCTGTGATGTCACGAGAGGCTACACAGCTTTCAGCGGGATTGCTCAAGTAGTGCAAGGAGACCAGGTTCAACCAAAACAAGGATTTTATTAACGGTCTTGGGAAACTAACGAAAGTATAACACAATACTGTTCTCTGGTGGCTCTTAAGGGTTAACAGTTCAGGGATGTCTCTTCCACATCCAAAATCATAACTCTCCCTCGCTCAAATAACTTTTCCCCAGTCTTACTGTCTTCCACGTTGCAGCGAGTGGCCAACCCAGCAAAACGTCCTTCCAAATGTCCCACACGTATTTCCACAGGTGCATATATCCAAAGGTGAGTATTTCCCAAAGGTAAGTATCTCCAAATCCTTATATTCCTCATGGAAGTGGACGTGCAGCACTCTTGTCCTCCAGAGAGCCCAGGTTGGAGACTGTGTCTCTTCCCTTCAACAAACCTTCAGCTCATCAGCTCCTGATTGGTTTCAGCTGCGTGGGAAGATTGGCCATAGAGGGTTGGAGTTCCCGACCATACCAGCAGATGGAGCCATAGCTGTCTGGGTTTGCAGCCATCTCAGGGGGATGTAACGTCCCTCCAGGACACAGCCTCTCGTGACATCACAACATATAAGGGACAATTCTATGAGTACAGTTGTTTGCCACAGGGGTATAAGCATAGTCCTCATATCTTCAATAAAGTACTGAAAGATGATTTGGTAGGGATATATCAGATGTTCAGTATGTAGATGATTTAATTATTTGCTCACAGAATAAGGAAACATGTCATAGAGACTCAATTAAATTGCAACAGGTATTGGCAGAAAAGGGGCATAAGGTTTCACAGAAAAAGTTGCAATATTGCCAGTGGAGGGTTGTTTATTTGGGTCAGAAAATAACGCATGGACACAGAAGCATTTCGGACAGTCAATTGGAAGCTATTCGTAAGGCTCCGAAGCCTAGAACTGTCAGAGAGATGATGACATTTCTTGGTATTGCTGGTTATTCCTCAGCTTGGGTGGAGAGCTATACTAGTTTGATGGGACCTTTGAGAGCTATGGTTAAGGATACTGGAAGTGGACAACTCCATAGCATTCTTTCCTGGACACAGGAAGGCCATGTGGCATTTGAAACGATCAAACAGAGGTTGCAGGAGGCACCTGCACTTACACTACCAGACTACTCTAAGAACTGTTTGCTATATGTGTCTACTTCTACTGGAGGTAGATATGCATGTGCAGTTCTTTGTCAGCCGACAGGCACAGGGACGAATCCTCAGCCTATTTCCTACTACTCTACTGCCTATTCAGAAATAGAACTAGGGCTACCACTGTGCTACAGAGCAATGGTGGGAGTATATTCAATGTATGAAAAAGCATCATCGGTTACGATGGGTTACCCAGTAACAATTTTTACCCATCATAGTCTCAGAAATCTTCTGAACTATGGGAAATATACATTGACTATGCCTAGGCTCAGAGACTATCATAGGCTCTTAGAGCAGGAAGATGTCACCCTAGTGAGGTGTGATACGGTAAATCCAGCCGAGAATTTGCCAACTTCAGAGGATGTTGAGTCACATGATTGTGTCCAAGAAGCTAAGAAATACTCGAGACTTAGATCAGATTTGCAAGCCTTTCCATTACGTGAGGCAGACCTGGAGTATTGGACTGATGGGTCTTGTTATCGTGTGGGAGATAAATTGTGTGCTGGCTATGCAGTAGTTAAAGCCCAAGGAACTGGATTTGTTGTTGAAAAGGCTGAAGTAATACCACAGCCTGTGTCTGCACAACTTGCTGAACTTGTGGGGCTGACAGAAGCATGTTTGTTAGCAGAAGGAAAGCGAGTGACGATATACACTGATTCAGCATATGCACATAGTGTATGTCATTTGTTTGAGGCAGTATGGAAAGGTTGAGGGTTTAAGAAAGCGGATGGTTCTCCGATAAAACATCATGCGCAAATAATGAAACTGTTGCATGCTATGATGAAGCCTAAAGAGATAGCGATAGCTAAGTGTGCAGCTCATAAAACAGATGTGCCAAATGTCACACAAGGGAACAAATCTTCTGATGAAGCTGCAAAAGCCGTCACAGGTGCGGACAAATTGGGAAAAGTTTTTCTGGTCACTCATGGAGTGGACTTGGAAGAAAAAATTACGCTTAAGGATGTGATGCAGGAAGCTGCCTCTATGATCGACAAACAGCTATGGCTAGACCGAGGGGCGGTCAAAGATGCTACTGGTCTTTGGAGAAACCATGAGGGGTTGATAGTAGCGCCTCTAGACCTATTAGGTCTGATGATTCAGGAAGCACATGGGTTAGCTCATGTTGCAAGGGGGGTGGTTAGGAGAAAGATCACAAAGGAGTATGGTTTTTGGGCACCATATTTGCTTGAACAGATTGACTATATCATAGGAAGTCTGAAAAATAATGTTTGCAGGGGTGTGACTGTTCTTCCTGGTTATATTCTTACACCGAGAGGTCCTATGCGTGAGTTGGTTATCGACTTTGTTGATATGATAAAACCAGTTGATGGGAAAAGATACATGTTGGTGGTTGTAGATAGATTTTCACAGATGGCCGGAGTCCTGTCCAACCAAGCGAAAAGATGCTCAGTCGGTTGCCAAGTTCTTGTGTAAAGAAGTCATAAGCAGGTGGGGATTACCCGATCGAATATCCTCAGATAATGGGAAGGAATTTGTGGATAAATCAGTGAAATTGATGTTGTAAAAATTGGGAATTAAGCAACGTCTTGGAGCAGTTTATCACCCACAAAGTCAAGGGATTTGTGAAAAAATGAACGGTGTCTTGAAAAATCGCATTGTCAAAATTTGTCAGCATACGGGTCTAAACTGGATAACGGCGCTTCCTTTAGCATTAATGGTGTGTCGCTCAAGTGAGTTGCGTGATCTACGTATCACACCCCATGAATTGGTAACAGGAAGAAGGATGCCTACGCCTTGTTTGCGAACAAGCGGAAAGGGTCCAAGCTTGGCTCTTTTGGAAGATGAAATGAGAGCGTACGTTACATATATGGCCAATTTTCATAAAAAGTTGTCCACATATGTTTCTGACAGGCAAATAAAAGAAGAGGTGCAGGAGGAGCTTGATGAGAAAAAAAAGGAGTACAGTGCAACCTGGGGACAAGGTGTTCGTGAAGGTATTTAGAAGGAAGTGGTATAACGAACGTTGTGAAGGACCATTTGAAGTTTCCAACGTGGTATCATTTGTCACATTGTGTTAAAGCGCCTAGAGAAGAGGTGCCACGCGCAGAGAGAGAGGATGTTGAAGGCTCAAGAGAGCAGGATGGAGATAGGGGAGAACAGGAAGAAGGAGAGATGCATGACAATATCCAGAGTGAAAACCCAGAAGGAGAGATTGTCAATGTTGTGGATAACGTTGATGATAATGTTTACACTTCTGATGATGCCAGAGATGACTCTGCAATGGAGGGAAAGGAAAGGAGATTTGGGGAAATTGATTTTCAATACGTCCCAGAAACAACAGGGAATATTTCAGTGGAATGTGAAGCAGCGGAGATCACCAAGGGCAACTCTGTTACAGGAGAAGCTGGTGATTCGGTTAGACCAATTAGGCCCAGACCAGTTAGGAGAAAAGTCAGACCAAAACGTTACGAAAGCTAGGGTTGAAGTAACTCTAGGACAGTCAGCTCAGCTCCCATGTAAGTGCATGAGAGAGAACAGTGGTGAAGGGAAATTTAGAGTTCAGTGGGAAGATAGATATGGCAGGAGTTTAGATCTGTTAGGAGCAGTTGCATTGAGAAAGTATGCGTTGTTGAATGATAAGAGAAGAGTGAAGATTGAGGGTGATTGCAGTATCTATATTTACAATTCCCAGCAGGAAGATCAAGGTGATTATAAATGTATTTTTTATAATCAACAGTTTGAAAGTGAGGGATTAGAGTTGGGACTGAGAGTTGATGTAGTGACACTAGTGGTGATAGATGGAAATACAAGTAAAGAGTTCAAAGCTTTTGGAAGAATGGATGAATCAACAACAATGACATCAACACTTCAGCCTATTATAACAACAGTGAGAAGCAATTCAACTCTTTCAACATTGACAGTTATTAAAGCTATAAATATATCACATTTGATTACAAGGGAGCCAATCGCTCCAGCACCAATTTTAGAGGAAAAGACTGTCATTAGGGTTAGGATGGGTGGTACAGCTCATCTTCCTTGTAGATGTGAGAGATGGAGTGGGGGTGGTGACGTTCCTCCCACATGGAGAGATAATTATGGAGAAGAAGTGTTGTTATCAGGACCAGAAGTAGAAGCTGTGCCCCCTAGTGGAAGAGGGTTATGAGTGATTGCTCATTTATTTTGCGTAAAATTACATGGAAAGATCAGGGAGAATTTATGTGTACTTATTTAGTGCAAGCATTAAAATGTGTTCCGGTTAAGAATTATTGGTTAAAAGGCTATGTAACTCGTAAGGTGACGCTTACGATGGAAGATTTGAAGTCTGTTGAAGCTTCCACAGTCACCAAAGGAGTTCAGGAGAGTATATTACAGTAGCCACTCCAACAGTAAATAATACACAGAGGATATCTGTAACTTTCCCACTGGAAATAGTTAAGAGTGTTAATACATCAACTAAAGCAACTATTTTAATAGTAACTTTGAAAGAGATTAATGGTACGACGGCAATAACAATTTTAGGAAATATGATACAGACACCAACAACAACTTTTCTGAAACTAAAGGATGTAGCAAGAGTGACTCAGGAGTTTATGATACGGATGGAGAGTGCTGTCAATTGTAGGAAGGATAATGTTGAAATAGGAGAGCAGATGGTAGTAGAGAATGATGTAGATTCATCTCACACCTCCCGAGTGGCGCAGTGGTCTAAGGCACTGCATTGCAGTGCTAGCTGTGCCACTAGAGATCCTGGTTCGAATCCAGGCTCTGTCGTAGCCGGCCGCGACTGGGAGACCCATGGGGCGGCGCACAATTGGCCCAGCGTCGTCCAGGGTAGGGGAGGGAATGGCCGGCAGGGGATGTAGCTCAGTTGGTAGAGCATAGCGTTTGCAACGCCAGGGTTGTGGGTTTGATAAAATAATATATGTGCTAACTGTAAGTCGCTCTGGATAAGAGCGTCTGCTAAATGACTAAAATGTAAATGTAATCTGAAATAGTGCAGAATACTATCATGGAGGTACAGGATGAGTTCTTTGATTTTAATGGAAGACAAGAAGATATATCTGATCAATACCGCTCGTTAGGGAAGAGAGAAACTAAATGGAAGGCATATGGATTTGATTCTTCTGTTTTGCAAATTAAAGATGGATGGGCAGGTAGGAATTTTTGGTTCCAGCAGTTAACTCATTCTGTAAGATCAGTGAGGAATCTTGAGGGTCCATGTCTGTTGAGAATTCCAGCACCAGGCACTTGGGGTTCAATCTTAGAGACGGTGGCTAAACCTCTATCAAGTACGTGTCAATCTTATGCTTTATCATGGCTGTTGTATCAGCAACAATCATTAACAGATACAATAATGTCGTTGTCAAAGCATTTGTTTAGGCCTAGGTTTAAGTGTTCTTGGTTAAATGAATTACCCTATGTGAATTTGTTAGATGGGAAGGAAAATCAGTTAACAGCGATTCCTGAAGCATTGGAGGTGAAACCAGTGAGGGCTAAAAGCTGTTTTTGTTCTAATAAAACATATGATGGAAAGGGTATGTTTATGGGAATATCAGATTGTGATGATTATATGATGACTTTGGGTAAGCATGAACATAAGGTTAGTGATGAGAAATATAATGTAACTTTTTATGTTCCAGTTAGTAAGAAGAGCAGGACTTTGATGGTGAAAGATCAGCTTTTGCCGGGTAATGTGTTGATAAAGCGTATATATTCTTACCCTATGGATGGACATGATGTTGTTACATGTCGACGTTGAAGCACCGGACACAGATAAATCTGAGTCTAGGTTTGGAAATAGGGTGAAAAGGGACATGGCGAAATTTCATAGTCTGGAAGCCTACCATTGGAGGATAAGTCTAGGAGAGAAGTGTGGACTGGGACTTTTTCCATGGTATGGTGTAACATTTTTGGCAGATCACATTGATAATATTACCTATACTTTGCAAGGTTTTGCAAATGAAACGATAAGAGGGTTTAACCTTCTGTCGAATACTCAAAGAAGTCACAGACTGACGCTGTTGAAACATGACATGGCTCTTGACTATATTTTAGCAAAACAAGGTGGCTTATGTTTGGCTATGAACTTGACGGGGGATGATTGTTATACTTTGATCCCAGATAGTTCCGATAATATCACTAGTGTTATAGATGCATTGAAGAATATAAGGGATGCGTTTGGTAGATCTGAAGGAGCTGGATGGTCAGCGAAGGCTTGGTTGCAAGATCAGTTAGGCCCAGTGGGAGCAGTGATAGTTCAGATTTTAGTAGCAGCTCTGATACCACTGTGTGTGATGTTTTGCTTTTGTACTTTGTTATTGACTTTTGCGAAGGCTATGATATTGAGATGGGTTGGAGTTGTGATGCCTGGAGAAAACACTCAGATGCCGTTGTTTACTGTTACTGATCTAGATGAAGATGAACAAGTGGGACTGGATGGAGTATTGATGGATAGATATCCATTTTGAATATCCAATCATTTTTCACATTTTTTTAAATATTAGTGTGATTTTAGTATTTTGTGATGAATCAAAGGGGGGAAATGGAATGTGATTCATTTTATATATAATTAAATATATCATTTTTAGTTGATATTGATGTTTTAATTTGAATGTGTTGTTTTGCAAAAGACACTGTTTGGTCTTTTATTTTCTTCCAGAAGCATATGGGGGAATGTGTAGAGGGGATTAAAATACTCAAACATGGACAATATGAAGGGACAATATGAATGGACTGGAGGAAGTGGAACAAGGAAGGTGTGGAAATGTTCAGATTCCATCATCGACGTTGCATTGGAAGTCGACACTGCTGAGGAGATGAAGTGTAGTGGACTACATTCCAGTGTCTGCAATGATATATAGACATATTTGCATGTGTAATACATAATTTGTGTCATATTCTTTCTGTATTAATTTTTGGAGAATTATATTTGCTGTTATTGGGTACATGTGGGGATCTCAGATGTTTTTGTTTATTTCGTGGATGCTTAGGGATATTGGGTCTAGGCAGGGATAGAGAGAATCCACAGGAGGGTCCGATGGGTCGATCAGCCTGAATGTGGACATTTTTGATTGTATTTTGTTTGCTGAGGCTTTCATGTGTATTCAAATTGCATCATAGTTTAAAATGCATTGATAAAGATTTATGAATTGATCTGGAGTACTTATGTGGTTGCCTGGGGCAGAGGGGCCGTGAGAGAATTTTACTGTCTTGATTGATTGATGGATATTTGGAAAGAAAGCAGCCAGACAGGCTTTTCGCTCTCACACTCCATAAAGATTTGTTCATATTACATAGAAATGTATTTACACTCCATAGAAAAATGTGTTTTTGGTTTATTGTTAAAGATACTCAATAAGAGAAATTGTTATTTGTCATAATCCTATTCTTTTTGTTTTCGAGACTTAATTAGTCTCGAAGGGGGGAAATATGTAGTGTTTAAACAGTTTATGACTTTGTTGATGTTTGCAAATGGTGTGTTAGAGGAAGTCTGTTAGGTGGCCTCCTGGGATTGGTTTATGGGAAAACACCCATATTATGTTACATAGGGCATAGGATATAAATACCACGGTTAAAACAAAGGAGGACAGCACAACATATTATTTTGAGTCCGTTGTTCTCCAGATGCCTGCAGATGTCTGTAAATGTACGCTGAAATCTTGTGATATAAATAAACCTTTATAATCAAAGTACAGTGTAAGCGGACTCCTTGGTCTCACAACATAATTGGCATCATTTTTAGATACCACAGTGGCCTGCAGAAATTATACGACTTCTCTAAATGGAATGCCAAAGTGTGCATAATGAATCATGGGGCACAGAGCTAAAAGGGGTTTTCTTAAACTTCAAACTTTTTAAACATCTTATGAAGATTAAAATGTAAAGATAAAAAATGCTCACAGTGTGTTTTAGTCACTTAGAGATCATGAAATATTTCCCAGGGTGCAATGAAGCGGTCAGATGAGCGTAGTGAGGGACTCACAGGCATAGCAATAGCACTCACATTAGACAGCCCATCAACAGGCACATTGATGCACAGAGAAACACTCACCAGACTTGCTTAGGAGGTGATTAGGACTCTCAAGTGTTAGGCTTCAGTTTCAGTACTGAGCCAGCAGCAAAGTACACTTTATCAACTGAGATGCACTGGTCCATGAAAGTATATATTAGTATTTTCTGAATGTTATTGTCATTATAATGTAGAAACAATGTTATATTATTTTGCTCCATAAAAAATATCCTTTAATCACAGAGGGTCACATACAAAATAAACATTAAAATAATGATGTATTGTTCTTCATGTGCAATAATATATTCCTGGGGTGTGTATTATTTCAATGAAACATTTATGACTGGGCATATGACTACATAACATAACACATAACATAACTACTGCTAATATCTGTTCCCCTTCTTGCTGATACAGCCTACTTTTTTCTTATGGTTTTGTTTTTGCAGACGTCACTGTTATCATCCACAAAAGACAGTTAAAAGTTTCCCAGTGTTTTAGATCACAGTCTGCGGTGTGATCGCTTTGGTCAGCACTTTCATAGAATAATGACTACAAAGAGGAGGGAGACTCCGCCTGTGAAGTGTCACACATTGCTCGGTTTAATGTGGCCCGTTCACCACATACTCTCTATTCCATACACAGCTGTGCCTCTCAATGCTGCCATATGGCATCCGGAGATGCCTAGCTTGAGACATCAGAGAACATCCTCAGATCAACTTCCAAATCTCTCCCAGAGAAGAGTCAGTGACAATCAAGATAGAACCTTCCAGTATGTTCCATTCCAATTGATCCTAGGCCTCAGGATTTGGTGATGAAATATTATCTCATGCTCTATTACAAAGTATAAAAGGAGAATATGCTATACTGTACATGTATGCATATAGAAAGGGTTTGTAGCACATATTCTGCCCCAAAAAACAAACAATGGAAACATTTTGCTTGTATTGTGTGATTTATGTCATGTGAAATAGTCCAATGATCATCTGGCATGCAGTAGTTCATTGGACTGCAGGCAGCAGGCCCCTTGTCTTTGTGTGAGTGAACAGCCATGTGTTTAATCATCAGTCTTGTGATTTGGCCTATAAAGAGTGTCATCATCCCAACATGTTGTGCTCAGTGGGTAGTGATTTAGCTCCCGGTAAAGCTGTACATGTTGGAGTTTCAGGGAGTTGGCGTTCAGTACAATGTGTGAACTGTCTGTGTGTTTCGCCTGCGTGTCAACATTCATAGACGAGCGTACACTTGAATGTGAAAAATGAAAAATAACTGCAGAGTGAGGGAGAGTGAACAGAGATAGCGAGAGAGAGAGCGATAGAGAGAGAGAGAGAAAAAAAAGAGAGGCAGATAGAGAGAGATAGAGAGCGAGAGAGAAAGAGAGCACATACTGTAGAAATCAAATCAAAATCAAATCAAATTTTATTTGTCACATGCTTTGTAAAGAACAGGTGTAGACTAATAGTGAAATGCTTACTTACAGCTCCTTTTTCAAGAATGCAGAATTAAAGATTTAAACAATTTAAATAGAAATAGTGATGCGAGGAATACATGCACAGTGAATAAAGAATAACAATAATAAGTAAAAAAAAAAAAAATGGATATGCAGTGCATGTATTCCTCGCATTTCAGTAGTCAAACTATTCAGACCCCTTGACTTTTTCCACATTTTGTTACGTTACAGCCTGATTCTAAAATGACTCAAATCGTTTTTTCCCTCATCAATCCACACACAATACCCCATAATGACGAAGCAAAAACAGGGTTTTAGACATTTTTGCAAATGTATTACAAATAAAAAACGGAAATATCACATTTACATAAGTATTCAGACCCTTTACTCAGTACTTTGTTGAAGCACCTTTGGCAGCGATTACAGCCTCGAGTCTTCTTGGGTATGACGCTACAAGCTTGGCACAACTGTATTTGGGGTGTTTATCCCATTCTTCTCTGCAGATCCTCTCAAGCTCTGTCAGGTTGGATGGTGAGCGTCGCTGCACAGCTATTTTCAGTCCTCCAGAGATGATTTATCGGGTTCAAGTCCGGGCTCTGGCTGGGCCACTCAAGGACATGCAGAGACCTTTCCCAAAGCCACTCCTGCGTTGTCTTGGCTGTGTGCTTACGGTCGTGGTCCTGTTGAAAGGTGAACCTTCGACCCAGTCTGATGTCCTGAGCGCTCTGGAGCAGGTTTTTATCAAGGATCTCTCTGTACTTTGCACCGTTCATCTTTCCCTCGATCCTGACTGGTCTCCCTGTCCCTGCCGCTGAAAAACATCCCCACAGCATGATGCTGCAACCACTATCATTCCTCCAGATGTGACGCTTGGCATTCAGGCCTAAGAGTTCAATCTTGGTTTCATCAGATCAGATAATCTTGTTTCTCATGGTCTGAGAGTCTTTAGGTGCCTTTTGGCAAACTCCAAGCGGGCTGTCATGTGCCTTTTACTGAGGAGTGCCTTCCGTCTGGCCACTCTACCGTAAAGGCCTGATTGTGGAGTGCTGCAGAGATGGTTGTCCTTCTGGAAGGTTCTCCCATCTCCACAGAGGAATTCTGGAGCTCTGTCAGAGTGACCATCAGGTTCTTAGTCACCTCCCTGACCAAGGCCCTTCTCTTCCGATTGTTCAGTTTGGCCGGGCGGCCAGCTCTAGGAAGAGTCTTGGTGCTTCCAAAGTTCTTCCATTCAGGAATGATGGAGGCCACTGTATTCTTGGGGACCTTCAATGCTGCAGAATTTTTTTGGTACCTTCCCCCAGATCTGTGCCTCGACACAATCCTGACTTGGAGCTCTACGGACAATTCCTTCGACCTCATGGCTTGAATTTTGCTCTGACATGCAGTGTCAACTGTGGGACCTTATAAAGACAGGTGTGTGCATTTTCAAATCATGTCCAATCAATTGAATTTACCACAGCTGGACTCCAATCAAGTTGTAGAGACATCTAAAGGAGGATCAATGGAAACAGGATGCACCTGAGCTCAATTTCGAGTCGCATAGCAAAGGGTCTGATTACTTATGTAAATAAGGTATTTCAGTTTTTTCAGTTTTATTTTATTTAATCAATTTTAGAATAAAGCTGTAAAGTAACAACATTTGGAAAAAGTCAAGGGGTCTGAATACTTTCCGAATGCACTATATATAGGGAGTGCCAGTACCGAGTTGATGTGTAGGGGTACGAGGTAATTGAGGTAGATATGTACATATAGTAGGTGTAAAGTGACTAGGCAACAGGATATATAATAGACAGTAGCAGCAAAGTATGCGGTGAGTGTGAAAGTGTGCCTGTATGAGGTGGAGAGAGTAATTTTTTGAGTGCCTATTATATCATCACTGAGTAATAATCGCTGTAATTAGTGAGAACACACACAGCCTTCTCTATCTGATCAGCTCATGTGAAAAAGAGGGATGCATTTGATAATAGGGCAAACAGATTGTTTTGTAGCAAAGATTACTCTGAGTTTAAATCAAATCAGCTGGTGGGGGGAAATCTCCTCTGGTTTGTGGCAGCCTGCAGAAAGAGTCTCTGACGGTCCATTCTGTTTATCTGCAGTAATTAACTGGAGGTGAAGATTAAGCCTGATTCCTCCTCCAGAGTGTGTGCAATGCATCATGCAGAATTCATTCACTGAGCTGAGCCTTAAGACAACGAGCCTCATTCATATCATCTGCCCACGCTGATGTGGAATGGGATTGACCACAATCAAAAATGCACACTAATCTATCCAGCTGGCATTTGTCATCAATATTTACCACACAGCCACCATCGGCTTGACAATTCTATCTGTGGGCATGAGATAGAGCGAGGAGATTTGCAATCTGAATACTAGCAACATGTTGATGGGAGGGACCAGACAGTCACTCCCTTCTGGGGATACAAGGCACTGTTGAATAGGGTTGTTGAGGAGCATCCCCCATAGACTCATACTGGATCCCAACCATGCTCACCTTGCAATAATTAGTATCACTGCTCCGGTTGGCTGTTATCATAGATTATTCTCAAAACGGAAAGGTAATATCCATGATGATACTGTGATAATCCATAACTTCTAATTGATTTCATCATCAGGTATTAAAGCACCGTACCGTCTCTCTTCGCAATCTTAATTGTGTGCTATAAGTGATGATTCTGATTCGCACTTACCCAAAGATACATCTGTGTGTGAAAACAGATGCCACAACACAACTGCTGTATATTCCTGTACCTTCCTATAGCAAATTGCCCTACAACCAGTTACTGATGCAGAACAGTTTGATTGGTTTAGTACAAGGGGTGAAAAGCTATGCAGAGCAGTTGCAATTGTGCTTCAAAAGGGTCTGGACTGTAGGATGTTTCCACCAAAGGTGCTGTGCACATAATGCAGGAATGTGCTCTTGGCTTTTCTTATGTATTTGTATGGTGAGCCATTTGGAGTGAAGTGTGGTGGGCCCGGCTCTTTTATGATTACACATTAGCAGCTCCAAGAGCAATTATGAGCTATAGCAGAGAGGAAGAGGCGAAGCGAGAGGTTTCACTCTCTCCAAAATCTGTCCAAAATAAGCCCAATGCATTTCTATGGGCTTATTTTGGACCTAATGTGTATAAAAAAAAATACAAGACCACTGATAATCTCCCCTCGATCTGGGGCTCCATGCAAAGATCTCACCCCGTGGGGTCAAAATGATCACAAGAACGGTGAGCAAAAAATCCCAGAACCACACGGGGGGACCTAGTGAATGACCTGCTGAGAGCTGGGACCAAAGTAACAAAGCCAACCATCAGTAACACACTACGCCGCCAGGGACTCAAATCCTGCAGTGCGAGACGTGTCCCCCTGCTTAAGCCAGTACATGTCCAGGCCCGTCTGAAGTGCATTTGGATGATCCAGAAGAGGATTGGGAGAATGTCATATGGTCAGATGAAACCAAAATATAACTTTTTGGTAAAAACTCAACTCGTCATGTTTGGAGGACAAAGAATGCTGAGTTGCAGCCAAAGAACACCATACCTACTGTGAAGCATGGGGGTTGGAAACATCATGCTTTGGGGCTGTTTTTTCTGCAAAGGGACCAGGGACGACTGATCCGTGTAAAGGAAAGAATGAATGGGGCCATGTATCGTGAGATTTTGAGTGAAACCCTCCTTCCATCAGCAAGGGCATTGAAGAAGTGGCTAAACAAAAACCCCCGGAAGGGAGGGTTAAAGAAATAAAGTCCTGGGGCCTCAGCAGCTCAAAATTTTTGGGGAATGTTTGCCGCACAAATACAGCAACAGTGTGTGATTGTTAACCCTTAAAAAACTTACTTTTCAAAAAGAAATACAAAAAAGTTTTGTAAATTATTTTTTTACTTCTCATCATAAAATTATTCAAATTATCTATTTATTAATTACTGTATGTCGCCTGCCTTCCCGCCTTTGGGACAACGACTTCCATTGTTAGGGTGGAAACATGAGCATCTCGTCATTATATACAGATCTCTGGCTGTAGGTTCCAGCCCCTGGTTCATTCATTATACATCCATTGCCCTAACTGTGTTACTCACACTACCTCACCCCTGTAGCTCAGTTGGTAGAGCATGCCAGTTGGTAGAGCATGGCGCTTGCAACGCCAGGGTTGTGGGTTCGTTTCCCACGGGGGGCCAGTATGAAAATATATGCACTCACTAACTGTAAGTCGCTCTGGATAAGAGCGTCTGCTAAATGACTAAAATGTAAATGTAATGTACCGCACTCCTCTCTCCTCCCCACGTGCTGCCCAAGCCAGAGCAGGGGTCTGCGAGTTGAAGCTCCTGCTATTAACAGAACTAACTCCAGTCAGGAGCACATCCCAGGGAGAACACACCAATTCCATTATCTCAGCTGGACGGAAGCCATTCGCCCACCGCCATGCTGCAGCCAAAGTGCTCTGAGCGCTGAGCCCACGGCCCCGCCGGACAGAAACACAACATGTTTAAACTCTCAAGTGCTCTCTGTAGCGCAGCATAACCAAAGCATTTCTGCTTAAAATATTCATCTGGCTTCAATGCTGGAAAACCACATGTTAATCTTTTCAAGGAATGTACTTTTTATGTTTCCATATTTTGCTGTTTTATTCCACAAATATTTAATCTGTTTTTCATTTTTGCTAAGTTTAGTGAACTCCAGTGAACCCTTACAAAAAAGATTGCAGTTTCGAAAATGTGGTATTTTGGACTCAGTAATTGCAGCATACTGCAGTTATACGGCACTCTGACTGCAATAATTTTTCGTAAGGGAACCCATAATTTAAGTTATTTAGTAGTTTGCAAAAATCCACACTCATACACGCCATGTAAATTCACTCTGTACTTTTATGGAAAAAACACACAAGAACAATGGAATTTTTTCTAATCACATAATGCAAAGACTCTACTTTATATATTTAAAGTTTTGGACTACAGAGAAGTTTTTGGATTACTTTGACTACTCATACAGATCATCCATACTCAGTAGGAGAGCAGTACATATCACAAGGATGCCAGCTCATCTTTTCCTGGTGTGGGTTGTAGAAGTTTCTAAGCCAGGGCTGTGACATCAGCATGGCCGATTAGTTTGAAAGCATAATTTTCAGGCCCCTCATCGGAGAAGTAATCCATTAGAGGTACACTATAATCTCTCTGAGTGATTTACCTGAAGAGCACCACCACTCAACCACTCATAACACTCCTCTGAGCTAATCCTGCATAAAGAACTAAAACTAGCTCCACATCACTACTTCACAACTTTCATACTGTACAACAGCCAATGGATAACATTGAAGAGCTGATGATATGCCATAGTTGCTGTGTTTGGTATTTGGTATTTGGTATTTTATTAGGATCCCATTAGCTGGGGTCCACACAAAACATGAAACATGACATAATAAAGAACATTAATAGACAAGAACAGCTCAAGGAAAGAACTACATACATTTTTTAAAAAGGCATATGTAGCCTACATATCAATACATACACACAAACTATCTAGGTCAAATAGGGGAGAGGCGTTGTGCCGTGAGGTGTTGCTTTATCTGTTTTCTTTTTAACCAGGTTTGCTGTTTATTTGACCAATGTGAGATGGAACGGAGTTCCATGCAATAATGGCTCTATATAATACTGTACGCTTTCTTGAATTTGTTCTGGATTTGGGGACTGTGAAAAGACCCCTGGTGGCATGTCTGATGGGGTAAGTGTGTGTGTCAGTGCTGTGTGTAAGTTGGCTATACAAACAATTTGGGATTTTCAACACATACATTTTTCTTATAAAAAGAAGAAGTGATGCAGTCAGTCTCTCCTCAACTCTTAGCCAAGAGAGACTGGCATGCATAGTATTTATATCAGCCCTCTGATTGCAATGAAGAGCAAGACGTGCCGCTCTGCTTTGGGCCAGCTGCAGCTTAACTAGGTCTTTCCTTGTAGCACTGGACCACACAACAAAACTAGAGCCTGCAGAACTTTTTGGAGTATGGTGTGAAAAAAGCAGAGCATCACTTTATTACGGACAGACCTCTCCCCATCTTTACAACCATTGAGTCTATATGTTTCGACCATGATAGTTTACAATCTAAGGTAACGGCAAGTAATTTAGTCTCCTCAACTTGTTCGACAGCCACATCATTCATTACCAGATTCAGCTGAGGTCTAGAACTTAAGGAATTATTTTTACCAAATACAAAGCTCTTAGTTTTAGAGATGTTCAGGACCAGTTTATTACTGGCCACCCATTCCAAAACAGACTGCAACTCTTTGTTAAGGGTTTCAGTGACTTCATTAGCTGTGGTTGCTGATGCGTATATGGTTGAATCATCACCATACATGGACACACATGCTTTTTGTAATGCCAATGGCAGGTCATTGGTAAAAATTGAAAAGAGTAGAGGGCCTAGAGAGCTGCCCAGTGGTACACCACACTTTACATGTTTGACATTAGAGAAGCTTCCATGAAAGAAAACCCTTTGAGTTCTATTAGAGAGATAGCTCTGAATCCACAATATGGCAGAGGTTGAAAAACCATAACACATACGTTTTTTTCAACAACAGGTGATGGTCAATAATATCAAAGGCTGCATTGAAATCTAACAGTATAGCTTGCACAATCTTCTTATTATCAATTTCTTTCAACCAATCATCAGTCAGTGCAGTACATGTTGAGTGCCCTTCCCTATAAGCATGCTGAAAGTCTGTTGTTAATTTGTTTACAGAGAAATAGCATTGTATTTGGTCAAACACAATTTTTTCGAACAGTTTGCTAAGAGCTGGTAGCAAGCTTATAGGTCTGCTGTTAGAACCAGTAAAAGCTGCTTTACCATTCTTGGGTAGCGGAATTACTTTGGCTTCCCTCCAGGCCTGAGGACAAAGACTTTCCTCTAGGCTCAGATTAAATATATGACAAATAGGAGTGGCTGTAGAGTCAGCCACCATCCTCAGTAGCTTTCCATCTAAGTTGTCAATGCCAGGAGCTTTGTCATTATTAATCGATAACAATCATTTTTCCACCTCTCCCACACAAATTCAAACTTGCAATGCTTTTCTTTCATTATTTGATTTTTTTATGCATGAATACGATGGCTCACTGTTCATTTTTGGCATTTCCTGCCTAAGTTTGCCCACTTTGCCAATTAAGTAATCATTAAAATGATTGGCAACATCAAATTGTTTTATGATGAATAAGCCATCTGATTTGATGAAAGATGGAGTTGAATTTGTCTTTCTGCCCATCATTTCATTTAAAGTACTCAAAAGTTTTTATTCCATCATTCTTTATATCATTGATCTTGGCTTCATAATACAGTTTCTTATTCTTTTTGTTGAGTTTAGTCACATCATTTCTCAATTTGCAGTAAATCAACCAGTCAGATGTGCAGCCAGACTTATTGGCCACTCCTTTTTCCTCATCTCTTTCAACCATACAGTTTTTCAATTCCTCATCATCCATGGAGCCTTAACAGTTCTAACGGTCAGTTTCCTAACAGGTGCATGTTTATCAATAATTGGAAGAAGCAATTTCATAAATTCATCAAGTGCAGCACCTGGATGCTCCTTATTAATCACATCAGACCAACAAATATTTACATCATCCACAAATGAGTTACAGCTAAATATTTTGTATGATCTCTTATACACTATTTTAGGCCCAGCTGTTGGAACTTTGGCTTTCCTGGATATAGCCACTATATTGTGATCACGGATACAGCTTTAGAACGAAGTTCTACAGTATTAGTAAAAATATGATCGATACATGTGGATGATCTTGTTCCTGTAGTGTTTGTAAACACCCTGATAGGTTGATTAATAACCTGAACCAGATTAAAGGCACTGGTTACAGTAAGAAGCTTCCTCTTGAGCGGACAGCTTGATGAAAACAAGTCAATATTCAGGTCCCCAAGAAAGTAAACCTCTCTGTTTACATCACATACACTATCAAGCATTTCACACATATTATTTAGTCAGTGACTGTTCGCACTTGGTGGCCTATAGCAACATCCCAAAAGAAAAGGCTTTAGATGTGGCAAGTGAACCTGCAACCACAACACTTCAATAACAGTTGACATAAGATCTTCTCTATGCATTACAGGGATATGGCTCTGAATATATACAGCAACACCTCCCCCATAAGCATTTATGTCTCTTCTATAGATGTTGTATTCTTGTATTGCTACTGCTGTATCATCAAATGAATTATCTAAGTGAGTCTCAGAAATGGCTAATATATTAATGTTATCTGATGTTAGCAAGTTATTGACTTCATGAACCTCATTTCTAAGGCTACATATATTAATATGGGCTATTTTCAGCCCTTTCCCGGGTAGCTTATTAGAGATAGACATAAAACTGAGAAGAGCAAACAAAGCAAGAGAAACAAATACATTCAGCAGTCCATTAATCGATTGGTGTGTGTGTGTGTGTGTGTGCTGCGGGGTTGAAGTTACGAACCCATAGGCTTGGCTCTCTCATCCCTTCCAGGCTTCTGGGAGGGAGGGTGGACAATGAGCCTGTCATAGCGGATGTAAGCAATGTCCCCACGCGCTCTGGCAGCTTTCATGGATGGGATAAGTTCTTTCTTCTTCTGGCGCACAGCTTCAGGATAGTCCTCGTTGAGAAAGATATATACGTTTCTCTCAAGTTCTTGGCTCTTTCCAGAACAGCTACCTTGTCCTTGAACCTCAGGAACTTGACCATTATCGGCCTGGGCCTGTCACCTGGGCCGGTGGTGGGTTTTCCAGTCCTGTGGGCGCGCTCCACCTCAATCTTCCTGTGGTCCATCTTCAATTTCTCAGAGATAATTTCCCTCACTTTGTCCTCAGACTTCATCCAGGTCTCATGTGGAGATTCAGCAATTTCGTCCACAACCATGTCGTTACGCCTTGATTGTCCCTCGATCATCATGGATTCACACATAGAACTGATGTCCTCTCTCAATGACTTACAGATTGCTGTCATCTTGCCATTCTCCTGTTTCAACTCATCGAGCTGACCCTGGGAGAACTGCAAACTGTTATTTAGGTCCTGGTCAGGTTGTCCATTCTTTTATTAGTTGAAACCTCCAGTATTTGGACAAAGCACTTGAAGCGATTTTCTTGTTGTTATAACAACTGCTTGTAGAACTATTTTTGTTAGTTTAAAAGATCCTTCACGTGTGATAGAGAGACACCACTGTCCTCGACAACGGCACTCCCGCCGGCTTTGGTCTTTGTCATGGTAGCTAGCAACGTAGGTTACGCTGTTACTCCTCGCAGTTCCAGACAGGGTTGGTTACAGGGAAGATTGAAAACAACAAACAGCAGGAATCTAGACAGCCACAAAACCGGGACAATCCGCTGTCCCAGCCGCAATGACTAACCACGTCGCAGGCTGCGTTCAAGCCCTCAAGAAAACCCAGCTAGCTTGATATGCTGCTAGCTAGCAGCTAGGCTAGCTGCAACGCCAAATAGCTCCTCAGACCCATCCTTGGTCAGCAGGATCACTGGACAGAGACTAGCAATCCCAGCAACTGATGCCAACTGTGTCGCGGGATCCAAACTAAAAAAGTTAGCTAGCTACTAAGAACTTCCCAATATACATTCAAAACAACAAACTTTTCAAAACAACAAATCTGAGCTCTTCCTCCTTCCGAGTTCAACAGGAAGTGACGCAGGCCGACATAGCGGTTGGATCTGTTTGTCCATTGGAAATCGTGACAAATATACCAAAATGTCGATACAACTGAAAATGTGTGGGTGAATATCTGTAACACTTGAAATGTCATTAAAACACAATATTGGTTATTGGTGTGAGGGTATTGATTTTGTTTCAGAATATCCTTTTGCATGGGAAAGAGACCTGAAGTCACAATGCCTCAGGAGACCATATCTTCTTGATCTTACAGTGCATGTCATAAATCATTATATAGAACAGAAAAATATACATATCATATGTAAATTTTCTGTAAATGATGGTATAATATGATATGATCATGTTGTTATAGAAATTATCAATTGCAACCGAAAAGGAACAGCATGCTGTGTTCAGTACTTTGTCTTATAAAAACTAGAGGCAAATTATTGCTGATGAGGGTTGCCATGGAAACATGTCCAGTTCTTGTTTATTGTCTGAACGGCTCAGAGAAGACATCTCGCAGGTACACTGACATCTTGTCCTTTTCTTTTCTCAGTGGTATGGAAATGTATTGATCTCATCTTCTTTCTTTTTCACATGCACACTATCAGCAGGTACATTTTACTTCCCTGAGGCCAAATGGAGGTCTTTGGGGAGCTTTGTTTACTATTAAAGATGCCGGGATGCGTGTGTGTGTGTTTGTGAACATGCTGTTTCCACTACAAAAAGGCATTCAATCAGATGTTAGGGTGTCTGGCCACATCCAAAGTGACAGACGAAAATGAGGGACAAGACAAACAAACCACTGCGCTTCCTTACTATAAGTAATATAACACTCCTCCTATTAATATCAAGGACAGCTCATAACTGTGTAAGTCTGCATGTGTTTGTGTGTGTGTGTACTTGCGTGTGTGTGTGTCTGTGCATGCCTGCCTGTGTGTGTGTGTGCGTGCATTTGTGCTTGCGTACGTGCTTGTGTTTGTGTGTGTGTGTGAGTGCGTGCCGTGTGTGTTTGTGCTAGAGATATTGGGTGATTGATGGCAGAGATGCACTGGGAGCAGACCTCTGTAAAGGGATGTCATTGTGGATTAATCCTTGCATACAAACTCAGATAGATGAGCTTCTGCCTTCCCTGATAACTCAGAAAACTGTTGGACCACAAAAACAAGGATTTCGTCACATAATGGCTTTCAATGAACTCAAGAGCAATTTGCTTTGTGGGTAAGCACAACTTAATTTACCCATTTGAAACATCCTTTTTTTATGCCCTGTTAGATATTTTTCTCTATTAAGAATTTAAGTTTCTCACAGTTTTTTCAAAGTCTCTTTTTCAATGGTGTAGTGGTAGTAGGAGAATGTTTGTTAATAAAACTACATTCTGGAGATTTAGAAGCACATCTTTGAGAGATTGTAAATATAACTTTGTATGACCATTTTAAAATATCCAGACATAGAATGAATGCATACATTGAAATTATTGACAACCTGACAACGGTAGCTATCTAATAATCAAAATTATTTCTGCAGTTTACGGAATCGTTTTGAGAAACTTTTTTAACTTAGTATGCACTAAGTGAGTAAAGTAATTTCATATTCAAAACATTGCATATGTATGGTAATGATGAATGATTTGTCCAATCGCTATTCGGTTTATTTTGCTAACAGGTAAAAGCATTGCTATTCTAAACATAATTGAGCAATGAAAAAAGGAAAATGTTTTCCTTTGATGGGCTAAATACGCCATATTTGCATGGTAAGTGGGACAAACTTAGATTTTGCTCAACACAAAATGTCCCTTTTATTATGAGACCCTCTGATTCAGAGCAGGATGAATGAATCATTGGCATGTTAATTACCGTAAATAGGTTTGAATGTGTACATTTGGAATAAAAGGTTCACTAAAGTAAACATCCTTTGTATGAACATTTTACAAAATGTTAATCTGTGTTCAATTTGCATAATGTATAGCATTCATTCATTCATCATTCATGTCAAAACCTTGGGATAAAAACAGAGTAATAGCAGACTATTTCTCAGTATATGTCACTACATATCTCACACAATGCACAATGACTTTCATGTCAACTACATTTAGAGCAGATGGGAGTAAAATCTATTCTAATTATAACTGGTTAGTGGACCATCCACAGAGAACAGAGGAACTAAGTAAAGAACATTTAACAACCTTCACACCAAAACAACATGCAGGTAGTTCTGTTTTAATTATCTGTGCTAAAACATAAGAACAATAAACAAGTGCCACCTGAGCACGATAAACCCACAATTACCCCCAACCATCTGGTACAGTTAAAGCTTTCTACAATATTAACTCATTTTGAGCATGGCAATATAAGCATGTGTTTAGTTATACTTTTAACAAGCTAAGTAGTCAAATCAACAACAAAAATAACAAAAATGCCAATGGCAAAAGTCATAATTTATTTAAAGCTTTGTATGGATGTCCCAAAAAAATCAAAGGCCAATGAAAATTAATGGTGTGGATGGTGACAGCCTGAGCTTGATTGACTGTCTATGAAGCATCTATCAGTCAATCCCTTTAACTCAGAAGCATTCAAAATACAGAGTGGCTGCATCGTGAATTCTCTGGATGCCTCTTCCCGATAGCTAACCAAGAAAACCTTAATTCTAGAATCACCTGTTAGAATCACCTTTGGCAGCAATTACAGCTGTGAGTCTTTCTGGGTAAGTCTTTTATAGCTTTCCACACCTGGATTGTGCAACATTTCCCCATTATTCTTTGCAAAGTTCTTCAAGCTCTGTCAAATTGGTGGTTGATCATTGCTAGAAAACCATTTTCAGGTCTTTCCATAGACATTTAAGTAGATTTAAGTCTGTAACTTGGCCACTCAGAAATATTCACTGTCTTCTTGGTAAGCAACTCCAGCATAGATTTGGTGTTGTGTTTTAGGTTATTGTCCTGCTGAACGGTGAATTAATCTCCCAGTGTCTGGTGGAAAGCAGACTGAACCAGGTATTCCTGTAGGATTTTGCCTGTGCTTAGCTCCATTACATTTATTTTTTTATCCTTGAACATGGAGTGGTACTCAGTACTGTGTTGTATTGGATTTGCCCCAAACATAACACGTTGTATTCAGGACAAAAAGTGAATTGCTTTGCCACATTATTTGCAGTATCACTTTAGTGCCTAGTTGTAAACAGCATGCATGTTTTGGAATATTTTTATTCTGTCCAGGGTTTCTTTTTTTCACTCTGTCAATTAGGTTAGTATTATGGAGTAACTACAATGTTGTTGATCCTTCCTCAGTTTTATGCTATCACAGCCATTCAACTCTATAACTGTTTTAATGGTAAAATCCCTGAGTGGTTTCCTTCCTCTCCGGCAACTGAGTTAGGAAGGATGCCTGTATATTTGTAGTGACTGGGTGTATTGATACACCATCCAAAGTGTAATTAATAACTTCACCATGCTCAAACGGGTACTAAATGTATTTTTTTATTTTATTTTACCGATCTACCAATAGGTGCCCTTCTTTGCAAGGCATTGGAAAACCTCCCTGGTCTTTGTGTTTGAATCTTTGTTTGAAATTCACTGCTCTACTGTGGGACCTTACAGATAATTGTATGTGTGGGGTACAGAGATAAGGTTGTCATTCAAAAATCACGTTAAAAACTATTATTGCACACAGAGTGAGTCCATGCAACTTATTATGTGACTTTTTAAGCACATTTTTACTCCTGAACTTATTACGGCTTGCCATACTGTAACAAAGGGGTTGAATACTTATTGACTAAATATATTTGTATAGATTTCAACAAACAATTCAGGCTATAACAAAACAAAATGTGGAAAAAGTCAAGGGGTGTGAATACTTTCTGAAGGGACTGTAACAATTGTATATTATTTGTGGTTAATACTCAGAACATTTGGCTGCCCAGAGGTGGAACAGGCTACTCTGGCAAATTGCAATCATGTGCTGTCTATCAAATAGTTTTTCCCCAATGCAATGTGTAGACTGCGTCCTGTTTATGTTTGTGCTACTGATACAACAGACATAGAGGTTGTATAGCCTAAATCCTAAATTAGCCTAAAATATATACAGTACCAGTCAAAAGTTTGGACACACCTACTCATTCAAGGGTTTTTCTTTATTTGTACTATTTTCTAAATTGTAGAATAATACTGAAGACATCAAAACAATGAAATAACACATATGGAATCATGTAGTAACCAAAAAAGTGTTAAACAAATCAAAATATATTTTATATTTGACAAAGTAGCCACCCTTTGCCTTGATGACAGCTTTGAACACTCTTGGCATTCCCTCAACCGGCTTAACCTGGAATGCTTTTGTAGTATATGATGAATGGTGGCAATTATTGCTGTCAACAAAAGAGTCCATCTATGCTGCATCGTGTCAGAAGTTTTTATTCATACCACGAGGTTACAGCATAAATTACAGACACGCGTTGTCTGGAGAGCAGTTGCCTCGAATTATAATAACCGCTCTGGGGTTTATTGTCTAAAACCCTTCTTATATAGACAATACCAAAATAAGGGTTACCCCCTCTTCTGGCCAATCACCAGTCTCCCCTCGGGCGTCACCCTCCAAGCGGCACATTTCAAATAACATCATAAAACATCCCCCCTCTGGCCTGAACAACCAACATTCCATTTCGTCATGAAAAACATTTAACAAAGGCATAATCTTCAGATACGATATTCCCCCTTTCGAGACGAAATAAACGTCTCGAAAACAAACAGAATAAGATTATGACTATTAACCATTTATCTCATTGAGTATCTTTAACATTAAACCAAACACATTCTCCTCTAGAGTGTAAATACCTTTCTATGAAATACCTGTTTATGAAGTGTGAATACATTACTATGACATATGAAGAAATCTCTATGGAGTGTAAGAGCGAAAAACTGTCCAGCAGCCATCCATCCATATCAATCAAGACAGTAAAATTCTCTCACGGTCCCTCTGCCCCAGGCAACCACCGTCGGTACTCCAGATAACCTCATTAACCATGTAAATGCATTTGAAACTATGATGTAATTAAATACACATGTAAGCCCTGCAAACAAAATCCTATCCATAAACATTCATTGTACGGCTGGTCAACCCATAGGACCGGACAATGAAACTCTCCCTTCCTAGCCTCTCTGTCCCTAAACATTCACCGAAATAAACAAAAACATCTAAGATCCTTACATGTAGTCAATAACATCAAACATCATTCTACCAAAATTAATACCTAAAAATATGACACAATTATGTATTACACATGTCTATATTTCATTGCCACCACTGGAATGTAGTCCACTACACTTCATCTCCCTGTAGTGTCCTCTTCCAATGGACTTGTTGATGATGGAATCAGCCACACCCTCCTTGTTTCATCTCCTCCAGTCATATTGTCCCTTCATATTGTCTTTGTTTGAGTATTCCAATCTCCACATGTTCTCCCAAATGCTTCTGGAATGACAAGAAAATAAACGACCAAACAGTATCTTTTGCAAAACAACATTTTCAAATTAAACCTCAACATCAATTTAAGAATATAAAAATGACCTATAAATGATGTATGAATCACATTAACCTATCCCCCCCTTGATTCATAAATCATACCAACATCACCCTACTATTGAAAAAAAATAAAAAATTTGAAAAATAATCAACTCATAAAAAAATGATATTTATCCATCAGTAGTCCATCCATCTTTATCCAGATCAGAAACAGTCAACACCGGCATCTGAGTGTTGTCTCCAGGAATCACTCTCCAACCTATCTCAATATCATAGCTTTCTCAAAGGTCAGTAACAAATTACAAACATCACACAGTGTTATCAAAGCTGAAACTAAAATCTGACCCATCACTGCCCCTACTGGCCTAATTGATCTTGCATCCTCTCAGATCTCCCAAACACATCCCTTATAATGCATCTATAACCCCAGTGATATTATCTGAACTATCTGGACTCAAAGTATAACTAATATTTATCAATATTATCTTCCCAAATGTTACACCATACCATGAATGAAGTCCCCCCTTCTCCCTTAGACTTACCCTTCAATGATAGGCTTGAAGACTATGACATGTAGCCATGTCTCTTTTCACCCCATTTTCAACCCTAGCTTCAGATTTCTGTGTTGGTACCACTCCTCTTTTAATGGTAAAAACCTCATATGGAAGCTTAAACGTTGACCTGTAACAACATCCTATCCCCCATAGGGTAAGAATATACTCTATCATCACAAACCCACCAAATATCTCTAAAATTCCCATAGTCACATTGTCAGTCAAAAGCTAATCTTTTAACCATCAAAGTCCTGCTCTTCTTACTACCTGATATATAAAAAGTAACCTATTATTTGTCATTACTACCCTTAAGGTCATGCTTATCCAAAGTTATCATATAACATCCCAATCTGATCTTCCCAGGAACACACCCCTTACCTCATGTTTTATTAGAACAAAAACAACTTTTAGCCCTCAATGTTTCCCCTGAATACTTCAGGATTCTGTTGTTACCTGCTTTTCCTTTCCCATTTAACAATTCCCATATTAATTCACTTAACCCAATTCCACCTAACCCTAGGCTTAAACCACTGTTCTGACAACGACATTATTCTATCTGTCAATGACTGTTGCTGATACCACAGTCATGACAAATCATAAGACTGAACCACACCTGATAGAGGCCGCGCGACCGTCTAACATGTCTGGTGCTGGAATCCTCAACAGACATGGACCTTCAAGATTCCTCACTGATCTTACAGAATGAGTTAATCTATCTCTAATTTCCACAACAGAAGAACGAGCGGTACTGATCTGATACCTCTGCCTGTCTGTCATCAAAATCAAAGATCTCATCCTGTCCTTTCATGATGAATCTATATTCTCTCTACTACTCTCTGTTCTCCTATTTTAACCCTATTCGTACTATCATTGACAGCACTCTCCATCCGTAACCTAAACCCCTGAGTCCTTCTTGCTAACCCCCTTTAATTTCAGAACAGTTGTTGTCGATGCCATACTCCCTACATCGTATCATTAATACCTTCCAAAGTTACCATTAAAGTAGTTGATTTAGTTGCTGTATCAACCCTAATTACTTCTAATGCAAAGGTTCCCATTATCCTCTGTGTATTATCTACTGTTGGAGTGACTGTAATCTACTCTTCCTGACCTCCTTTGGTGACTGTGGAGGCTACAAACCTTAACTCTTCCATTATAAGCGTTACTTTATGAATTACATAGCCCTTTAACCAATAATTCTTAACCGGAACAAATTCTAATGCTTGCACTAGATAAGTACACATATTCTCCCTGACCTTTCTCTGTAACATTACGCAACATAAGTGAACAGTCACTCCTAACCCTCTTCTAAACTATACCTCCTTTTACTCCTGGTCCTGATAACAATACTTATTCTCCATAATTATCTCTCCATATGGGAGAAACGTCCCCATCCTAAACCCTAATAAGTATTTTTCCCCCTAAAATTGGTGCTGTATTGGTTCCCTTATAATCCAATGCGATATATTTATGACTTTAATACCTATCAATGTTGAAAGAGTTAACTTGCTTCTCACTGTTGTTATAATAGACTGAAGTGTGAATGTCCTTAGTTACTCCTATTTTTTCCCCCAATATAAAAGTTGTCTTTGCTTGTCCTTCCATCTATCACCACTAGTGTCACTTTTTCCCCAAATCTCAGTCCTTTCTCTAAATCCCTGACTTTCAAACTTTTGATTACACAAAATACACCCATAATTACCTTGATCTCCCTGCTGGGAACTGTAAATATAGATACTCAATCACCCTCAATCTTCTCTTATCATTCAGCAACACATACTTTCTCAATGCATCTGCTCCTAACCGATCTAAACTCCTACCCTATCTTCCCACTAAACTTTAAAATGTCCTTCCTCACTGTTCTCTCTCTGTCTTACTACTAACTTTGAAACTTAGCTTACTGTCTCAGAGTTCTTTCAACCCTAATCTACTCCTAACTTATTTTAATCTAATCTTTTCTCTCATAACATTTAAAACCTTTCCCCCTGATTTTCACAAAATCCCTTACCACCAAATTTGTAGAATATGTGATTGGAAAAGTTCCCCACCTGCTTCTGACTCATTACACACAGACTTGGCAAAACGACTAAACACCTTTTAGCCTAGCCTGAAATCTCTTAGTGTAAGAATGTCACCCAGAATAAACAGTCACCCCTTTTAACTTTATTTTCCCAGACAGTGTCTAATAGACAGAACAATAGATTATCATCCTTCCTATGATATTATCTTTTTTTTTAAACAAATGATTCCCAAAAACCCAGTCGTCTAGTGTACATCTTATTGTAAACTTCAATTTAAACAATACATCTCTTCCCAACACTGCCATAACAGTATCTTCTAATATTAGTATTTTAAGAGTAAGTAACTGTTTTACTACCTCAAATCCCTATCCTAATTCGTTATCAATTAGTGAGATGTTTAACCTCTTTAGGCTGAACCCAAATAAGTTTTTCCCCTATTCACTATCACTTCTAATGGCCGGTTGTTTCAACTGTTAGCTATTTTCTCTTCTTCTCTAATCGATGCTCTCAGCGGACACCCCCCTTCGTCTCTTCTAGGCACTAACAGGTGATCTTGAATTGCCCCTGTATCTTCCTTAAAAATGTTCTCTGTTCTTCCTCCTGACTTGTTGCATTAACAGGTAAAGTACCCAATCTGTCCATAATTATACCAATCTTCTGAAAGTTGCTGAAAGTGTAGCTGAAATATTCCTCCTTCTTCTTTGTTCTTCTCCCTCTCCAAGTCTGTGTCTGTCCAGAAACTGGCGGTCGATATGGAGCATCTGGTCCCCCCTTGGCTGGTATAATTGCCTTTGATATTGTTCAGTTGAAGCTGTAACAGTGATTGTTGATTTGGTTCACCCTGATTCTTCGTCACACAAGCTTCTCTTCTCCACCAGTTGTATGATTGACTTCTCAGAGTTTCTTCGTCCTGTTCTTTGTTGTTGACATATCAGGATTCTTCAAAAGCTTATATTTTAAGTTCTGTCCTCCAAATATCGTCTTCCATCATCTTCTTACTTTTCTTCAGCATCTTTGCCTCAATGTATTCTTCTTCTCCTCCAATTCTTGGGATTAAAAATGTTCTCCGCAGGTTTTCTCCTTGTCTCTTCTGTATCTTCAGCGTCTCGAGCTGTTCCTCTAGCTCCCTTACCTCTCCCAAAGTCGTCTCTTCCTCCAGGCCTGACACGCCTCGGTCTATATCTCCTATTTCTTCTTTGCCAGTCATTGTAGGATAAAATCCTCTTGAACATAAAGCACCCTTAAATCTCCAAATCTTCATCGCTTTCTTCCTCAGAACTCGAATCTCTTGTCTCCTTCGTTTCTCTCTTGCCAACTTCCTTCTGATCACAGAGTCATATCCACCCATGCATAACCTCTTCATCATCACTCATCTTCCTCATCCTCATCTTCTTTAAGTTCCCAGACATCTCGGTTTTCCTTCCTTCTGGAGTTTTGGATTCATCTTTATCGTCGTTTCTGCTTGTATTCGTCTTCATCTCTGATGCCATAATCACCCTCCTAAATGATCACTGAAAGCTTCCTTCTCATAAGGTGGGTGTCTTTTTGCTGAATCCGTATGTGAGAAAGGTGTACTAACTTCTGCCATTAGTTTCTCCTAACACATCAACCCTTTCATATTCCTTTATTGTGAACTATCTTATTTTAGACTGTATAGCCTAAGGCTTCCCCCCTTAAATTATTAATATAACCCTAGCAACCCCCCAAAAAAAAAAATTTGAATTTTTTTTTTCCTCCCCAAAAAATCAAATAAAATCAAATATGAATATTAAAAATTCAATTAAATGCCTTATTCAAAAACCCTTTAATTAAAAATAAAAACCAATTAAAAACTCAATTAAAAATTATGAATAATTTAAAACCAATTTTTTTATTCCTATATCACCAATTTATCAATTAGTGTTGGCTATCTAACCACAACCCATCAACTGCAAGTAAATGCAAGTTAGTCATCTTCAGACTAAAATACCCATAAACAAAGCCTGTAACCCCTTGCTCTATCAGCTCTAATTATCTTAAATTTACAGAAGAATGTCAGTCTTCGATTCCCAACACATCTGTAATCAAACCCCAGTGATACACAGAGCTCCCAAAATGCCATTTTTAATGAAATAGTATTTGCCAAGCCTATGTAAAATCGTCATAACATCACATATCTTGTTAGGATGATTTTGTGTACTAGCCTGATCTGATCCTCTCGTCTGCCTCGTCACACCTTGTCACGTGACGCACACGTCAGCCCCTTCTCTCTCTCTCTCCTCTCGTTCCATATTCCTCTCATATTTCAAAAAAACATAGAAACAGACAAGATTTCAACAGTTACTGCAATCACTGAGTATTTCCAACCATTCAATATTCGTTCGTTCTACATTATTCACTCTAAGACTAAACTCAGAATTAAATAGATCGCTCAAAAAAACATTTTTATTTTAATCCGTCTTTAATTTAATTCATTATACTTCGCCAACATATATTTAATTTATAAATTCAATAGGTTACAAAACAAGTTTCATCTTTAACCAATCGCAGTTTAAACTAGAATCATCGTGCTAAAATTTCTCCTCTGTCTATTTTCCCTTGCAGGGTAACGCCAAATGGGACCTATGACCTTAAGCCACCATTTTGTTTTGTAGGCTTAGCCCAACCTCATTTCGTAGTTTTTAGCCCCGTAAAATCAACACGTGTCCTAATCTCGTGTCATAAACTCCCCCCTTTCTGTAGGGTAGTATCGCAAAATTAAACGCATGCGCACAACCATTCAAAAATCCCTTCTCACCGTGGAAGGAAGATTTTCTATTCTCTCTCCCCAAACAGACAGAATAACAGCCCAGCTGTAACTTCCCTTTTCCCCTTATAGTCAAACAACATTTAACAGCGCTCACAAAACATATAACCTGACTTAAACACAGAGACAAATTTAAGAGACTTTAATCCATCGCAATGGAATCTCTAAGGATACGTTAGCATGTAGCACACAACACAATTAGCCTTAGCCTTAGCCACGATGTACCATGTAGCATGGAACACACTCCCATTTAGCCGACATTAGCCTTAGCCTCTAGCTAACTGCGGCCTACCCAGCCCTAAGTAGCCTGCACTGCCCTATCAATTTTAAACATATTTATCCTACCGTTTTTGCTACCGGGACTAATGACCATTACACCGAGAAATCAGACCCAATCAAACACCCCGTCGGACGAGAGTCAAATCATAATTACAATCAGATAAACCCCATAAATCCGAGCTCTCTTTACAAAAAAGAAACCCACCGTCCACCCATTCTATCGTGTAAACGGATTGCCGGCCCGACATCTAAAATGGCCCCCCCTGGAGGTCTTAAATGGTACAGTGCCCTAAAGAATGCGCATATCTAAATTAACCAACCATTGTCACCCGTTACCAATGAAATATAACCTTATCATTGTCCATAGTTACCAATGAAATATAAATGTCTCCTACCGTTTTCCTAAATTTGTCATTGCCCATAGTTACCAATGAAATATAAATGTATGCTCTAAATCCTCATTGCCATCCGTTACCAATGAAATATAAACTTATCACTCTAAATTATCATTGTCTATAGTTACCAATGAAATAACATTTTAGCAGACTCCAGTCGACCAGCAACAACGCCACCCGAAACACGGTCGTAAGGGTACACTCCTCCAGTGTACATAAGCAGTAACAAAACCAACAACTTAGCTGTATCTAGTCGGGTCATGACTCCAGACCAAAGTCAGCCCGAGTTAGCCTGGCGACTCCAAATGCAGCAAGGAAGGATTGCATCATCCCTCCTGGCAAGCTCGCCATTATGTAGTATATGATGAATGGTGGCAATTATTGCTGTCAACAAAAGAGTCCATCTATGCTGCATCGTGTCAGAAGTTTTTATTCATACCACGAGGTTACAGCATAAATTACAGACACGCGTTGTCTGGAGAGCAGTTGCCTCGAATTATAATAACCGCTCTGGGGTTTATTGTCTAAAACCCTTCTTATATAGACAATACCAAAATAAGGGTTACCCCCTCTTCTGGCCAATCACCAGTCTCCCCTCGGGCGTCACCCTCCAAGCGGCACATTTCAAATAACATCATAAAACATCCCCCCTCTGGCCTGAACAACCAACATTCCATTTCGTCATGAAAAACATTTAACAAAGGCATAATCTTCAGATACGATACTTTTCCAACAGTCTTGAAGAAGTTCCCACATATGCTAAGCACTTGTTGGCTGCTTTTCCTTCACTATGTGGTCCAACTCATCCCAAACCATCTCAATTGGGTTGAGGTTGGGTGATTGTGGAGGCCAGATCATCTGATGCAGCACTCCGTCACTCTCCTTCTTTGTCATATAGCCCTTACACAGCCTGGAGGTGTGTTGGGTCATTGTCCTGTTGAAAAACAAATGATAGTCCCACTAAGCGGAAAGTAGATGGGATGGCTTATTGCTGCAGAATGCTGTGGTAGCCATGCTAGTTAAGTGTGCCTTGAATTCTAAATAAAACACAGACAGTGTCACCAGCAAAGCATCCCCACACCATCACACCTCCTCCTCCATGCTTCACGGTGGGAACCACACATGCAGAGATCATCCGTTCACCTACTCTGCATCTCACAAAGACACAGAAGTTGGACTCAAATTTGGACTCATCAATCCAAAGGACATATTTCCACCGGTCTAATGTCCATTGCTCATGTTTCTTGGCCCAAGCAGGTCTCTTCTTATTTGTGTCCTTTAGTAGTGGTTTCTTTTCAGCATTTCGACCATGAAGGCCTGATTCACGCAGTCTCCTCTGAACAGTTGAAGTTGAGATGTGTCTGTTACTCTAACTCTGTGAAGCATTTATTTGGGCTGCAATCTGAGGTGCAGTTAACTCTAATGAACTTGTCCTCTGCAGCAGAGGGAACTCTGGCTCTTCCTTTCCTGTGGCGGTCCTCATGAGAGCCAGTTTCATCATAGCGCTAGATGGTTTTTGCGAATGCACTTGAAGAAACTTTCAAAGTTCTTGAAATGTTCCATTTTGACTGACCTTCATGTCTTAAAGTAATGATGGACTGTCATTTCTCTTTGCTTATTTGAGCTGTTCTTGCCATAATATGGACTTGGTCTTTTACCAAATAGGGCTATCTTCTGTATACCACCCCTACCTTGTCACAATACAACTGATTGGCTCAAACGCATTAAGAAGGAAATTAATTCCAAAAATAACTTTTAACAAGGCACACCTGTTAATTGAAATGCATTCCAGGTGACTTCCTCATGAACCTGGTTGAGAGAATGGCAATAATGTGCAAAGCTGTCATCAAGGCAAAGGGGGGCAACTTTGAAGATATATTTTGATTTTGTTTAACATTTTTTTTTTACCACATGATTCCATATGTGTTATTTCATAGTTTTGATGTATTCACTATTATTCTACAATGTAGAAAATTGTAAAAATAAAGAAAAACCCTGGAATGAGTAGGTGTGTCCAAACTTTTGACTGGTACTGTATATACAGTGGGGAGAACAAGTATTTGATACACTGCAGATTTTGCAGGTTTTCCTACTTACAAAACATGTAGAGGTCTGTAATTTTTAGCATAGGTACACTTCAACTGTGAGAGACAGAATCTAAAACAAAAATCACATTGTATGATTTTTAAGTAATTAATTTGCATTTTATTGCATGACATAAGTATTTGATCACCTACCAACCAGTAAGAATTCCGGCTCTCACAGACCTGTTAGTTTTTCTTTAAGAAGCTCTCCTGTTCTCCACTCATTACCTGTATTAACTGCACCTGTTTGAACTCGTTACCTGTATAAAAGACACATGTCCACACACTCAATCAAACAGACTCCAACCTCTCCACAATGGCCAAGACCAGAGAGCTGTGTAAGGACATCAGGGATAAAATTGTAGACCTGCACAAGGCTGGGATGGGCTACAGGACAATAGGCAAGCAGCTTGGTGAGAAGGCAACAACTGTTGGCGCAATTATTAGAAAATGGAAGAAGTTCAAGATGACGGTCAATCACCCTCGGTCTGGGACTCCATGCAAGATCTCACCTCGTGGGGCATCAATGATCATGAGGAAGGTGAGGGATCAGCACAGAACTACACGGCAGGACCTGGTCAATGACCTGAAGAGAGCTGGGACCACAGTCTCAAAGAAAACCATTAGTTACACACTACGCCGTCATAGATTAAAATCCTGCAGCGCACGCAAGGTCCCCCTGCTCAAGCCAGCGCATGTCCAGGCCCGTCTGAAGTTTGCCAATGACCATCTGGATGATCCAGAGGAGGAATGGGAGAAGGTCATGTGGTCTGATGAGAGAAAAATGGAGCTTTTTGGTCTAAACTCCACTCGCCGTGTTTGGAGGAAGAAGAAGGATGAGTACAACCCCAAGAACACCATCCCAACCATGTAGCGTGGAGGTGGAAACATCATTCTTTGGGGATGCTTTTCTGCAAAGGGGACAGGACGACTGCACCGTATTGAGGGGAGGATGGATGGGGCCATGTATCGCGAGATCTTGGCCAACAACCTCCTTCCCTCAGTAAGAGCATTGAAGATGGGTCGTGGCTGGGTCTTCCAGCATGACAACGACCCGAAACACACAGCCAGGGCAACTAAGGAGTGGCTCCGTAAGAAGCATCTCAAGGTCCTGGAGTGGACTAGCCGGTCTCCAGACCTGAACCTAATAGAGCATCTTTGGAGGGAGCTGAAAGTCCGTATTGCCCAGCGACAGCCCCGAAACCTGAAGGATCTGGAGAAGGTCTGTATGGAGGAGTGGGCCAAAATCCCTGCTGCAGTGTGTGCAGACCTGGTCAAGACCTACAGGAAACGTATGATCTCTGTAATTGCAAACAAAGGTTTCTGTACCAAATATTAAGTTCTGCTTTTCTGATGTATCAAATACTTATGTCATGCAATAAAATGCAAATTAATTACTTAAAAATCATACAATGTGATTTTCTGGATTTTTTTTTAGATTCCGTCTCTCACAGTTGAAGTGTACCTATGATAAAAATTACAGACCTCTACATGCTTTGTAAGTAGGAAAACCTGCAAAATCGGCAGTGTATCAAATACTTGTTCTCCCCACTGTATATATAAACACAACATGTAAAGTGTTGGTCCCATATTTCATGAGCTGAAATAAAAGATCCCAGAAATGTTCCGTACGCACAAATAGCGTATTTCTTTCAAAATTTGTGCACAAAATTGTTTACATCCCTGTTAGTGAGCGTTTGTATTTTGCCAAGATAATCCATCCACCTGCCTCATGTGGCATATCAAGATGCTGATTGAACAGCATGATCAGCATGGTAGACTGTTTGCCAAACTTTTAATACATTTACCAACATCTTATTATTTTCCTCGCTCAACTTTTTTGATTCAACTTTTTCACCCTGGATGCTTTATCTGGACATGGTTCTACAGGACCTCCACCAGCCGAAAAAGCTAAATAGTAACATTAACACTATGTCATCAAATTGCAGTCGCTGTACTCATAATATACACAAGAACTATCGCCTTATGGTGAGGATAGCCGTGTTGCAAGCACAGCTTCAGATGCAATCGTTAGTCTTATCTGGTGTCCTGTGTGAATTTAAGTATGCTACCTCTAATTCTCTCTCTCTCCCTCTCTCCCTCCACTCCCGGAGGACCTGAGCCCTAGGATCATGCCTCAGGACTACCGGGCCTGATGACTCCTGGCTGTCTCCAGTCCAACTGGTCATGCTACTGCTCCAGTTTCAACTATTCTGCCTGTGGCTAGGGAACCCTGATCTGTTCACCAGATGTGCTACCTTGTCCCGGAGCTGCTGTTATTGACTCTGTCTCTCTCTCTACCGCACCAGCTGTCTCGACCTCTGAATGCTTGGCTATGAAAAGCCAACTGATTTACTCATGAGGGACTGACCTGTTGCACCCTCTACAACCACTGATTATTATTTGACCCTGCTGGTCATCTATGAACGTTTGTATTTTTATTTATTATGGATCCCCATTAGCTGCTGCCAAGGCAGCAGCTACTCTTCCTGGGTTCCAGCAAAATTAAGGCATTTATACATTTTAAAAACAATACATTCAGAACAGATTTCATAACATATTAAGTGTGTGCCCTCAGGCCTCTACTCTACTACCACATATCTATAACACAAAATCCATGTCTACATGTGTTTATAGTGCACACAGTGGGTGAAAAAAGTATTTAGTCAGCCACCAATTGTGCAAGTTCTCCCACTTAAAAAGATGAGAGAGGCCTGTAATTTTCATCATAGGTACAAGTCAACTATGAAAGACAAATTGAGAAAAAAAATCCAGAAAATCACATTGTAGGATTTTTAATGAATTTATTTGCTAATTATGGTGGAAAATAAGTATTTGGTCACCTACAAACAAGCAAGATTTCTGGCTCTCACAGACCTGTAACTTCTTCTTTAAGAGGCTGCTCTGTCCTCCACTCGTTACCTGTATTAATGGCACCTGTTTGAACTTGTTATCAGTATAAAAGACACCTGTCCACAACCTCAAACAGTCACACTCCAAACTCCACTATGGCCAAGACCAAAGAGCTGTCAAAGGACATCAGAAACAAAATTGTAGACCTGCACCAGGCTGGGAAGACTGAATCTGCAATAGGTAAGCAGCTTGGTTTGAAGAAATCAACTGTGGGAGCAATTATTAGGAAATGGAAGACATACAAGACCACTGATAATCTCCTTCGATCTGGGGCTCCACGCAAGATCTCACCCCGTGGGGTCAAAATGATCACAAGAACGGTGGGCAAAAATCCCAGAACCACACGGGGGGACCTAGTGAATGACCTGCAGAGAGCTGGGACCAAAGTAACAAAGCCTACCATGAGTAACACACTACGCCGGCAGGGACACAAATCCTGCAGTTCCAGACGTGTCCCCCTGCTTAAGCCAGTACATGTCCAGGCCTGTCTGAAGTTTGCTAGAGTGCATTTGGATGATCTAGAAGAGGATTGGGAGAATGTCATATGGTCAGATGAAACCAAAATAGAACTTTTTAGTAAAAACTCAACTCGTCGTGTTTGGAGGACAAAGAATGCTGAGTTGCATCCAAAGAACACCATACCTACTGTGAAGCATGGGGGTGGAAACATCCTGCTTTGGGGATGTTTTTCTGCAAAGGGACCAGGACGACTGATCCGTGTAAAGGAAAGAATGAATGGGGCCATATATCGTGAGATTTTGAGTGAAAACCTCCTTCCATCAGCAAGGGCATTGAAGATGAAATGTGGCTGGGTCTTTCAGCATGACAATGATCCCAAACACACCGCCCGGGCAACGAAGGAGTGGCTTCGTAAGAAGCATTTCAAGGTCCTGGAGTGGCCTAGCCAGTCTCCAGATCTCAACCCCATAGGAAATCGTTGGAGGGAGTTGAATGTGTGTGTTGCCCAGCGACAGCCCCAAAACATCACTGCTCTAGAGGAGATCTGCATAGAGGAATGGCCAAAATACCAGCAACAGTGTGTGAAAACCTTGTGAAGACTTACAGAAAACGTTTGACCTGTGTCATTGCCAACAAAGGGTATATAACAAAGTATTGAGAAACTTTTGTTATTGACCAAATACTTATTTCCCACCATAATTTGCAAATAAATTCATTAAAAATCCTACAATGTGATTTTCTGGATTTTTTTTCCTCATTTTGTCTGTCATAGTTGACGTGTACCTATGATGACAATTACAGGCCTCTCTCATCTTTTTAAGTGGGGGAACTTGCACAATTGGTGGCTGACTAAATACTTTTTTTCCCCACTGTATGTTATCGTGTGTTTGTATGCATGTGTCTACAGTCGTGGTCAAAAGTTTTGAGAATGACAGAAGTATTGGTCTTCACAAAGTTTGCTGCTTCAGTGTTATGAGATATTTTTGTCAGATGTTACTATGGTATACTGAAGTACAATTACAAGCGCTCCATAAGTGTCAAAGGCTTTTATTGACAATTACATTAAGTTTATGCAAATAATCAATATTTGCTGTGTTGACCCTTCTTTTTCAAGACCTCTGCAATCTGCCCTGGCATGCTGTCAATTAACTTCTGGGCCACATCCTGACTTATGGCAGCCCATTCTTGCATAATCAATGTTTGGAGTTTGTCAGAATTTGTGGGGTTTTGTTTGTCCACCCGCCTGTTGAGGATCGACCACAAGTTCTCAATGAGATTATGGTCTGGGGAGTTTCCTGGCCATGGACCCAAATGTCGATGTTTTGTTCCCAGAGCCACTCAGTTATCACTTTTGCCTTATGACAAGGTGCTCCATCATGCTGGAAAAGGCATTGGTCGTCACCAAACTGTTCTTGGATGGTTGGGAGAAGTTGCTCTCGGAGGATGTGTTGGTACCATTCTTTATTCATGGCTGTGTTCTTAGGCAAAATTGTGAGTGAGCCCACTCCCTTGGCTGAGAAGCAACCCCACACATGAATGGTCTCAGGATGCTTTACTGTTGGCATGACACAGAACTGATGGTAGCGCTCACCTTGTCTTCTCCGGACAAGGTGTTTTCCAGATGCCCCAAATAATCAGAAAGGGGATTCATCAGAGAAATGACTTTACCCCAGTCCTCAGCAGTCCAATCCCTGTACCTTTTGCAGAATATAAGTCTGTCCCTGATGTTTTTCCTGGAGAGAAGTGGCTTCTTTGCCGCCCTTCTTGACACCAGGCCATCCTCCAAAGGTGTTCGCCTCACTGTGCATGCAGATGCACTCACAACTGCCTGCTGCCATTCCTGAGCAAGCTCTTCACTGGTGGTGCCCCGATCCCGCAGCTGAATCAACTTTAGGAGACGGTCCTGGCGCTTGCTGGACTTTCTTGGGCACCCAGACGCCTTCTTCATAACAATTGAACCTCTCTCCTTGAAGTTCTTGATGATCCGATAAATGGTTGATTTAGGTGCAATCTTACTAGCAGCAATATCCTTGCCTGTGAAGCCCTTTTTGTGCAAAGCAATGATGACGGCACATGTTTCCTTGCAGGTAACCATGGTTAACAGAGGAAGAACAATTTCAAGCACCACCCTCCTTTTAAAGCTTCCAGTCTGTTATTCTAACTTAATCAGCATGACAGAGTGATCTCCAGCCTTGCCCTCGTCAACACTCTCACCTGTGTTAACGAGAGAATGACTGACATGATGGCAGCTGGTCCTTTTGTGGCAGGGCTGAAATGCAGTGGAAATGTTTTTTGGGGATTAAGTTCATTTTCATGGCAAAGAGGGACTTTGCAATTAATTGCAATTCATCTGATCACTCTTCATGACATTCTGGAGTATATGCAAATTGCCATCATCAAAACTGAGAAAGCAGACATTGTGAAATTAGTATTTGTGTCATTCTCAAAACTTTTTACCACAACTGTATGTTTGTTTTGCTTCACAGTCCCGTGCTGTTCCATAAGGTGCATTTTTTAATCTGGTTTTTATATCTAATTTTACTGCTGGCATGAGTTACTTGATTTGGAATAGAGTTCCATCTAGTCATGGCTCTATGTAGTACTCTGCGCCTCCCATAGCCTGTTCTTGACTTGGGGACTATGAAGAGACTCGTGGGGTATGCATGGGTGTCCGAGCTGTGTGCCAGTAGTTCAAACAGACAGCTCGGTGCATTCAACATGTCAATACCTATCACAAATACAAGTAATGATGAAGTCAATCTCTCCTCCACTTTGAGCCAGGAGAGATTGACATGCATATTATTAATGTTAACTCTCTGTGTACATCAAACAGCCAGTCGTGCTGCCCTGTCCCTTTTTGTGGCACCTGACCACACAACTGAATAGTAGTAAAGGTGCGACAAAACTAGGGCCTGTAGGACCTGCCTTGTTGAAAGTGCTGTTAAGAAGGTAGAGCAGCGCTTTATTATGGACATACTTCTCCCCATCTTAGCTACTGTTGTATGAATATGTTTTGACCATGACAGTTTACAATCCAGGGTTACTCCAATCAGTTCAGTCACCTCAACTTGCTCAATTTCCACATTATTTATTACAAGATTTAGTTGAGGTTTAGTGAATGATTTGTCCCAAATACAATGCTTTTAGTTTTTGAAATATTTAGGACTAACTTATTCCTTGCCACCCACTCTGAAACAAACTGCAACTCCTTGTTAAGTGTTGCTGTCATTTCAGTCGCTGTAGTAGCTTACATGCATTGTGTTGAGTCATCTGCACACATAGACACACTGGCTTTACTCAAAGCCAGTGGCATGTCATTAGTAAAGATTGAAAAAAGTAATGGGCCTAGACAGCTGCCTGGGGAATTCCTGATTCTGCCTGGATTATGTTGGAGAGGCTTCCATTAAAGAACACACTCTGTGTTCTGTTAGACAGGTAACTCTTTATCCACAATATAGCAGGGGGTGTAAAGCCATAACACATATGTTTTTTCCAGCAACATACTATGATCGATAATGTCAAAAGCCGCACTGAAGTCCCCACAATCATTTATCATCAATTTCTCTCAGCCAATGATCAGTCATTTGAAGAGGACTGGCCACCCCTCAGAGCCTCGTTCCTCTCTAGGTTTCTTCCTAGGTTCCTGCCTTTCTAGGGAGTTTTTCCTAGCCACCATGCTTCTACATCTGAATTGCTTGCTGTTTGAGGTTTTAGGCTGGGTTTCTGTATAGCACTTTGTGACATGTGCTGACATTGATTGATTGATTACACAGGTCCTCCTTGTGACAATAAAAGGCCACTCTAAAATGTGCAGTTTTGTCACACAACACAATGCCACAGATGTCTTTTGCAAGTTTGAAATGTGCATGCTGACTGCAGAAATGTCCACAAGGGCTGTTGCCAGATAATTGAATGTTCATTTCTCTCCCATAAACTGTCTCCAACGTCATTTTAGAGAATTTGGCAGTACGTCCAACTGGCCTCAAAACCACAGACAACGTGTTTGGTGTCGTGTGGGCGAGCGGTTTGATGATGTGAATGCTGTGAATAGAGTGCCCAATGGTGGCGGTGGGGTTATGGTATTCGCAGGCATAAGCTACGGACAATGAACACAATTGCATTTTATCGATGGCAATTTGAATGCACAGAGATACTGTGACGAGATCCTGAGGGCCATTGTTGTTCGATTCATCTGCCGCCATCACCTCATGTTTCAGCATGATAATGCACAGCCCATGTCGCAAGGATCTGTACACAATTCCTGGAAGTTGAAAATGTTCCAGTTCTTCCATGGCCTGCATACTCACCAGACATGTCACCAATTAAGCATGTTTGGGATGCTCTGAATCGACGTGTACGACAGCGTGTTCCAGTTCCTGCCAATATCCAGCAATTTACCACAGCCATTGAAGAGGAGTGGGACAACATTCCACAGGCCACAATCACCAGCCTTATCACCTCTATGCGAAGGAGATGTGTCACGCTGCATGAGGCAAATTGTGGTCACACCAGATACTGACTGGGTTTCTGATACACGCCCCTACCTTTAAAAAAAAAAGGTATCCGTGACCAACAGATGCATATCTGTATTCCCAGTCGTGAAATCCATAGATTAGGGCCTAATGAATTTATTTAAATTTACTGATTTCTTTATGTGAACTGTAACTCAGTAAAATCTTTGAAATTGTTGCATATTGCGTTTATATTTTTGTTTAGTATATATATACACAAACAGGTATATATATATATACAGTATATACATATATTGGAATGGTAGTTAAAAAATAGTTTATGTTTTATTTTTTATATGAGGCAGAGATATAACACAAGTAACACATGCGCAGAATGTGCTTTGGTTGTTTAGCTCAGGGGCAGAGGCCTCCAGGCGGCGGGACGGGGGTGGAACATGATGGTTCAATTTGGTCGCGCAGCCTCAGCCTTCAAAATATAATCACTCTTTATACCCCATTTTGTGGAGGCCATAAAACACTCAGTTTTATAGTCAAGCCCGGTCTTGTATTTCTCTTGAAAAGGAGGAGCTGTTTTTGAGTCCTCCAATCAGCATGCAGCAGGGCAGCCCATCCCAGCAGTGTGGTGCTGTTTGGAGACAGATGCAGATCACAGTTCCTACAGGTCAGAGGCTGAGCCAGGCAGCTCACAGGTTGACTATGGGGGAGTGATGGGAGTCCCCAGAGAAAGGAGTGAGCTATCTATCAGATCCGTGTTTATGCAGGAGTCTTCCGGCCTCCTCACTGAGGCTGCCATCCCAAATCACAGCCATGGCCTGTTTGGGAGGAGAGAGTTAATCATGCACAACTGAGCTCACTGGATTGTCCTCATCCCTGGGTCAGAGATATGGCTGATATAATAATTTGTAGAAGTTGTCAGAAGGCTCAGAGCACCCTGATAGATTGGAGGATTGATTTGATTATTTATTGAACTCCTCTGCCAGCTCACAGTTCTAATGAGACCTTATATCAGAATTCAGAAGAAATCTTTAGCATTCTTCAAATGTTTCTTATTTTCTTATTATGAAAAGGATTCAAGAATTTATGACAAAAGCCATCTTTCCCTTTAGACTTAACTCCATCGATGTGACTAAGAGAGATCTACAGCAAGTGGCTTCCAACATGTGCCAGTCAAAGGTTAGCTGTCCAATCATAATACCTCTATAGTTCAAAATAACATTGTCTTCCCACTTCCCTGAATTCACTTTCAATATAATTCCATGAGGAGAGAGAAAAGGAAAATGAGAGAAGAGAGAAAGACTCGGTAGCGAAGGGAGAAGGGTTGATGCAGAGAGAAAGAATGACAAAGACTAAAAATACGTTTTGATGAAAAGTCTGAGGAGGTGCAATATGTAAAAGGGCAAGAGAAGAGGCTTGAAGACGGAGGACGAACAAATTGGATTGGAAGGAATTGGCTTACTGTGAATCTCTTGGAGAAGTGGAAGCGAATGGGGAAGGTCATGGTGATTCTCCCTACATTAGTCTCACCGCTCTGCCTAATTGCTTACCTGAGCCGCAATGATTCCCTTAGACATTGCTGGAGTAATTATTTAAGCTTTAGCAAAAAATAGCATAACTATTTTATCCAAGCTGATTACCCCCTTTCACTTAAACATGTTCTAGACAAAGGCTCTTTAATCAGTAACAATAATCTGCAATGAAAATGAAGGTCCATGTACGTCTGATAAAATATGATTGCGTTATATATACAGCAGTGGAGGCTCCTCAGAGGAGGAAGTGGAGGACCGTCCTACTAAGTGAATTTCAGAGAAATACAAATAGTGAAACATTAAAAATATATTCACGTCACCAAATAACTGATTAAAACACTATTTCACAATGGTCTACAGTAGCCTCAACAGCACTCGCTAGGGTAGCACCATGGTGTAGCCGGAAGACATCTATTTTCCGTCCTCCTCTGGGTACATTGACTTCAATACCAAACCATGAGGCTCATGGTTCTCACCCCCTTCCATAGACATACACAGTAATGCAATGAATGCTCAGCTCGGACACAACCAATTACAAATTTAACTTGCACAGCAAAGTCACATTTTACTTGCACGCCTGGTCGCAGCCAGCTGTTGTGTTGTGCACTGAAATCAACAAGTGAAGGGAAAATGTGAGAGGAATAGAGTGCCTAGATGTGATGATGTTGTTTGTATGGCTGCTATGAAAGTGAACTTTGTGTGAGGGTGATCAGGGGTGTATTCATTGATTTTCTGGATTTTTTTCCCTCATTTTGTCTGTCATAGTTGACGTGTACCTATGATGAAAATTTCAGGCCTCTCTCATACTTTTAAGTGGGAGAACTTGCACAATTGGTGGCTGACTAAATACTTTTTTTCCCCACTGTACGGTTGCTGCTTAATAAGCACTTGAAAACCTGTCCTTGAACCAGTTGACTAAGGTAAATATGTTGGAATGCATGTACAGTATGTACAGTGGGGAGAACAAGTATTTGATACACTGCCGATTTTGCAGGTTTTCCTACTTACAAAGCATGTAGAGGTCTGTAATTTTTATCATAGGTACACTTCAACTGTGAGAGACGGAATCTAAAACAAAAATCCAGAAAATCACATTGTATAATTTTTTAATAATTAATTTGCATTTTATTGCATGACATAAGTATTTGATACATCAGAAAAGCAGAACTTAATATTTGGTACAGAAACCTTTGTTTGCAATTACAGAGATCATACGTTTCCTGTAGGTCTTGACCAGGTTTGCACACACTGCAGCAGGGATTTTGGCCCACTCCTCCATACAGACCTTCTCCAGATCCTTCAGGTTTCGGGGCTGTCGCTGGGCAATACGGACTTTCAGCTCCGTCCAAAGATTTTCTATTGGGTTCAGGTCTGGAGACTGGCTAGGCCACTCCAGGACCTTGAGATGCTTCTTACGGAGCCACTCCTTAGTTGCCCTGGCTGTGTGTTTCGGGTCGTGGTCATGCTGGAAGACCCAGCCACAACCCATTTTCAATGCTCTTACTGAGGGAAGGAGGTTGTTGGCCAATATCTCGCGATACATGGCCCCATCCATCCTCCCCTCAATACGGTGCAGTCGTCCTGTCCCCTTTGCAGAAAAGCATCCCCAAAGAATGATGTTTCCACCTCCACGCTACATGGTTGGGATGGTGTTCTTGGGGTTGTACTCATCCTTCTTCTTCCTCCTAACACGGCGAGTGGAGTTTAGACCAAAAAGCTCTAATTTTGTCTCATCAGACCACATTACCTTCTCCCATTCCTCCTCTGGATCATCCAGATGGTCATTGGCAAACTTCAGACGGGCCTGGACATGCGCTGGCTTGAGCAGGGGGACCTTGCGTGCGCTGCAGGATTTTAATCCATGACGGCGTAGTGTGTTACTAATGGTTTTCTTTGAGACTGTGGTCCCAGCTCTCTTCAGGTCATTCACCAGGTCCTGCCGTGTAGTTCTGGGCTGATCCCTCACCTTCCTCATGATCATTGATACCCCACGAGGTGAAATCTTGCATGGAGCCCCAGACCGAGGATGATTGACCGTCATCTTGAACTTCTTCCATTTTCTAATAATTGCGCCAACAGTTGTTGCCTTCTCACCAAGCTGCTTGCCTATTGTCCTGTAGCCCATCCCAGCCTTGTGCAGGCCTACAATTTTATCCCTGATGTCCTTACACAGCTCTCTGGTCTTGGCCATTGTGGAGAGGTTAGAGTCTGTTTGATTGAGTGTGTGGACAGGTGTCTTTTATACAGGTAACGAGTTCAAACAGGTGCAGTTAATACAGGTAATGAGTGGAGAACAGGAGGGCTTCTTAAAGAAAAACTAACAGGTCTGTGAGAGCCAGAATTCTTACTGGTTGGTAGGTGATCAAATACTTATTTCATGCAATAAAATGCAAATTAATTACTTAAAAATCATACAATGTGATTTGCTGGATTGTTGTTTTAGATTCCGTCTCTCACAGTTGAAGTGTACTTATGATAAAAATTACAGACCTCTACATGCTTTGTAAGTAGGAAAACCTGCAAAATCGGCAGTGTATCAAATACTTGTTCTCCCCACTGTATGTGTGAGTGCAGCATGTGTGGATGCATCTGTGTGGGTGTGTGCATGTGTGTCCAACTGAATTCCCCCACAAAATTCTCAGATCTTAATGTTTTGGCCTGAACGGCATACCAGTGAGCTCAAATGAAGCTACAAACAGGGAAGGACTGCTTTGATACTGTACTTAAACATTTACTAAATAAATAACAATTATTTACTGATAATGTCATCTACATTTACATTTTACATTTTAGTCATTTAGCAGACGCTCTTATCCAGAGCGACTTACAGTTAGTGAATTGTCACGATCGTCTGAAGAAGCGGACCAATACGCAGCGCGTGGAGTGAACATGATGACTTTATTTAATAAAGCAACCACAAAAAACAACAAATGACGATAGTGAAGTCCTCTGTAACACTGACAGAAACATGGAACAAAAACCCACAAACCAAGGAGAAACCACACAGTTTAAATATGGCTCCCAATCAGAGATAACGAGCCGAACAGCTGACACTCGTTACCTCCGATTGGGAGTCATATGACTAATCAAACACAATCACCCAACATAGAAATGAACAACTAGAATCCCCAACATAGAAATACACCCAAATGAAAATGAACAACCCTGGCTCCATAAATCAGAGTCCCTGGAGCCAGAGTGTCACAGTACCCCCTCAAAGGTGCGAACTCCGGGCGCACCAGCATACAGTCTAGGGGAGGGTCTGGGTGGGCGTCTGTCCATGGTGGCGGCTCTGGCACTGGTCGTGGTCCCCACCCCACCATAGTCACTACCCGCTTACGTAGCCTCCTCCAAATGCCCACCCCCCAACTAAACCCCACAGGATTAAGGGGCAGCACTGGACTAAGAGGCATCACCGGACTCAGGGGCAGCACCGGACTAAGGGGCAGCACCGGGCTAAGGGGCAGCACCGGGCTAAGGGGCAGCACCGGACTAAGGGGCAGCACCGGACTGAATGGCGGATCCTGGCTGGCTGGCTCTGGCGGATCCTGGCTGGACGGCTCTGGCGGATCCTTGCTGGACGGCTCTGGCGGATCCTGGCTGGACGGCTCGGGCGGATCCTGGCTGGACGGCTCATGGCTGGCTGACGGATCTGGCTGCTCATGGCTGGCTGACGGATCTGGCTGCTCGCGGCTGGCTGACGGACCTGGCTGCTCATGGCTGGCTGACGGACCTGGCTGCTCGTGGCTGGCTGACGGATCTGGCTGCTCATGGCTGGCTGACGGATCTGGCTGATCCTGTCTGGCGGAAGGCTCTGGCTGATCCTGTCTGGCGGAAGGCTCTGGCTGATCCTGTCTGGCGGAAGGCTCTGGCTGATCCTGTCTGGCGGAAGGCTCTGGCTGATCCTGTCTGGCGGAAGGCTCTGGCTGATCCTGTCTGGCGGAAGGCTCTAGCGGCTCCTGTCTGGCGGAAGGCTCTAGCGGCGCCGGTCTGGCGGACGGCTCTGAAGGCTCATGGCAGACGGGCGGCTTTGCAGGTTCAGTACAGACGGGCGGCTTTAGCGCCGTTGGGCAGACGGGCAGTTCAAGCGCCGTTGGGCAGACGGGCAGTTCAGGCGCCGTTGGGCAGACGGGCAGTTCAGGCGCCGTTGGGCAGACGGGCAGTTCAGGCGCCGTTGGGCAGACGGGCAGTTCAGACGCCATAGGGCAGACGGGCAGTTCAAGCGCCGTTGGGCAGACGGCAGACTCTGGCCGTCTGAGGCGCACCTTAGGCCTGGCGCGTAGTGCCGGAACTGGAGGTACCGGGCTGAGGACACGCATCTCAGGGCTAGTGCGGGGAGAAGGAACAGGCCGGACTGGGCTGGCGACGCACCCTGTAGGTTCTGTGCGTGGAGCAGGAACAGGCCGGGCTGGGCTGGCGACGCACACCGTAGGTTCTGTGCGTGGAGCAGGAACAGGCCGGGCAGGGCTGTCGACGCACACCGTATCCTTGGTGCGTGGAGCAGGAACAGGCCGGGCAGGGCTGTCGACGCACACCGTATCCTTGGTGCGTGGAGCAGGAACAGGCCGGGCAGGGCTGTTGACGCACACCGTATCCTTGGTGCGTGGAGCAGGAACAGGCCGGGCTGGGCTGGCGACGCACACCGTGGGCTTGATGCGTGGAGTAGGAACAGGCCGGTCCGTACTGGGAACACCCACCACTGGCTTTAACTGGGGATCAGGAACGGGCCGGACCGGACTGGTAACACACATCAGTCTCTCACGCCGTGCCGCAACAACTTCCCTTCCTCTACTCGCCAATGGCTCCCGTAATCCGATAGCCTTCTCTCCACGTCTCCCTGTGGCAGCCTCCTGCTGCCCAGCCGCCCAAGCCATGTGCCCCCCCCCAACATTTTTTTGGGGTTGCCTCTCGTCCTTCCAACGATGGACCTGCTGACGCCGTTGCTCCTCTCTCGCCAGGGCCTTGATTCTCCCCCAAGGTCCCTTGCCCCCGAGCATGTCCTCCCAAGACCACGATTTGCCCACCTGGGCCATCGCCAGCCTCTCGATCTCCTTACCAGGCGCTTCCTCCCATGTCCAGCTGTCTTGCTCCTGGACACGCTGCTTGGTCCTTTTACGGTGGGTTTTTCTGTCACGATCGTCTGAAGAAGCGGACCAATACGCAGCGCGTGGAGTGAACATGATGACTTTATTTAATAAAGCAACCACAAAAAACAACAAATGACGATAGTGAAGTCCTCTGTAACACTGACAGAAACATGGAACAAAAACCCACAAACCAAGGAGAAACCACACAGTTTAAATATGGCTCCCAATCAGAGATAACGAGCCGAACAGCTGACACTCGTTACCTCCGATTGGGAGTCATATGACTAATCAAACACAATCACCCAACATAGAAATGAACAACTAGAATCCCCAACATAGAAATACACCCAAATGAAAATGAACAACCCTGGCTCCATAAATCAGAGTCCCTGGAGCCAGAGTGTCACATGAATACATATATATATATTTTTTTATACTGGCCCCCCGTGGGAGACGAACCCACAACCCTGGCATTGCAAACACCATGCTCTATCAACTGAGCTACATCCCTGCCGGCCATTCCCTCCCCTACCCTTGACGACGCTGGGCCAATTGTGCGCCGCCCATGAGTCTCCCGGTCGCGGCCGGCTGCGACAGAGCCTGGATTCGAACCAGGATCTCTAGTGGCACAGTTAGCACTGCGATGCAGTGCCTTAGACCACTGCGCCACTCAGGAGAGTGTCATCTGATGTCAATGTATGTGATGTTTTATCACTAAATATATTTAAGCATTTTATCTGTAATACTGAATGTCTCAAGACCAATATTCTGTGAATACCAATATCCTGTCAGAAATAATGTCAGCCAAAACATCCATGACTGTGGTGCTAAAATGTGAATTTGTTACACATGGGTTTCAGATTAGAATGTGTGACTGCATTTAACATAATGTTGTACTCAATATCTCTTTTGAGTTTTCATATGCAATTCATGAACAGCTCTTTTAATGTTAGACCGTTGTATTGCCACTCATAAGAAAAGCTGTGGGAAGTTAGTTTTGTCTCGTATGGTGATGTACTGTATGTTTCTTCCCTCACACACGTATTTCCTTACACACACACACACACACACACACACACACACATACACACACATAGACAATGTACTGTACAGTGTACCAGGTTTGTGGTCTAGTGCTTTATAAGCCACTCACATACAGGCTCTCAACGGGTATTCTAACTGTTTTTTTTTTTTTTTTATGTGCCCACACTTTTCAATTTTTATTGCCGTTAGCTATCATTGGCAGAAAATATCAAAATAACATTTAGTTTAAGATTGGTGTCAAGATTTACTGCAATAACACTTTTGTGAACACTGTTCTCTCTGCTACCGCACGGCAAGCGGTACCGGAGCACCAAGTCTAGGTCCAAAAGACTCCTTAACAGCTTCTACCCCCAAGCTATAAGACTGCTGAACAATTAATCAAATGGCCACCCGGACTATTTACATTGACACCCCTTTGTTTTTACGCTGCTGCTACTCGCTGTTTATTATCTATGCAGTCACTTTACCCCAACCTACATGTACAAACTACCTCGACTAACCTGTACCCCCGCACATTGACTCAGTACCGGTAACCCCTGTATATAGCCTCGTTATTGTTATGTAATTTTATTGTGTTACTTTTTATTTTTTACTTTAGTTTATTTAGTACCTATTTTCTCAACTGTATTTCTTGAACTGCATTGTTGGTTAAGGGCTTGTAAGTAAGCATTTCACGGTAAGGTTTGATTTGATTTGATTCTCTCAGCCCAAGCCTTCCACTAAGCCCTTTCAGCAAAGTGGATGTGAAGTGTGGGGATGAGCTGCCTCCAGACCTCTTGGAGTTAGTCACTGGCACTATCATTTGCATTGGAGTGAGACAGAGCAAAGCCGGGTGAATTAGTCTGTGTTCATACTGTAGTACAATATAAGGACTGTGGTGGACTATCAGTCTAGGTTGTCAAGGATGGCTGTCAATTTGAGACCAGGGGAGGCAGGAATCAATGGAGGAAGGATTAAGTAGGTAGGAAAAGCAGACAAAGGGAGAAAAATCAATGATTGTTACCTGTTTACCAATCATGTGCTTGGTTTAGAGAGACAGAGGAATCTACAGAGAATAGCATTGGCAGCTTGTTCTGCTTGTTTTTTCCTTAGAACTGCAGTGGAGAATGTGTGTACAGTATGCTTGTGTTGTTTTGTCTTATGGTCAATTTGAAAATACACAGCCAATATCCCCATGGATGAAGTGTAAACATTTTGTTGGACCGGCAGAAACATGTTTTTTTCTTCTCCCAAGTGTTGTATTCGTGCAATGTTAATGTACTTATGTTTTAGACTTCTCAAAAAAAACTAGTGAGATTAACTCGATGTGCCAGAATACATTATACTGTTGTATTGTTGTCAGACTTGTTGATGTTGTCACGCCCTGGCTCTGGGGACTCTTATATGTTGAGCCAGGGTGTGGATTTTCTATGTGTGATTTTCTATGTTTTGTTCTAGTTCGTGTTTTTTATGTTGGCCAGGGTGGTTACCAATCAGAGGCAGCTGATACTCGTTGTCTCTGATTGGGGACCATTATTAGGCAGCTTGTTTGGCACTGTTTATTGTGGGATCTTGTTCCGTAAGGTTTGTTTTGGTGTATTTACCTAGGACTTCACGTATCGTTTGGTTTGTTGTTTTGTTCGTGTTGTGGACGTAAATAAAGATGTACGCTTACCACGCTGCGCCTTGGTCCGTGTCTAATAACGATCGTGACAGAAGATCCCACCAAAGGAGGACCAAGCGGAATGGATCGCCGTCCTTGGGAGGAGACTGTGGAGGCGCGCTACAGAGAGGAGCAGCGGCAACGCAGAGGGTACCGGCCGAGGAGGAAGCCCGAGAGACAGCCCCAATAATTTTTTTTGGGGGGCTAAAAGGGTGGTTGTTGGAACCTAGAGGTAGAGCAGAGCCAACTCCCCGTACTCAGGCTAGGGAGCGTGAGACTGGGCAGGCTCCGTGTTATGCGGAGCCACGTACTGTGCCGCGAGTGTTCCGGCACAGTCCTGTACGTCCTGTGCAAGCACCACGCACGTGTCGTGCTAAGGTGGGCATGCAGCCAGGACGGAGTGTGCCGGCTCAACGCTCGTGGCCTCCAGTACCCCTCCTCGGTCCCGGATATCCTGCGCCAGTGCCACGTGCTGTAGCGCCAGTACGAGTGCACAGCCCTGTACGTCCTGTGCTGATGCCTCACACATATTGTGTGGAGATAGGCATTCAGCCAGGACGGGTTGTGTCAGCTCTCCGCTCCAGACCTCCAGTCCGCCTCCACAGTCCGGCCGGCCCGTTCCGGCTCCCCGCACCAAGCCAATGGTGCGTATTCCCAGTCCAGCCCGGCCCGTTCCTGCTCCCCGCACCAAGCCAGTGGTGCGCGTCGACAGTCCGGCCCGGCCTGTTCCTTCTCCCCGCACCAAGCCTGTGGTGCGTGTTCCCAGTCCAGCCCGGCCTGTTCCTGGCCCTCGCACCAAGCCAGTGGTGCGCGTCGCCAGCCCGGTCCGGCCTGTTCCTGCTCCCCGCACCAAGCCAGTGGTGCGTGTCGCCAGCCCGGTCCGGCCTGTTCCTGCTCCCCGCACCAAGCCAGTGGTGCGCATAGCCAGCCCGGTCGGGCCTGTTCCTGCTCCCCGCACCAAGCCAGTGGTGCGCGTCGCCAGCCTGGTCCGGCCTGTTCCTGCTCCCCGCACCAAGCCAGTGGTGCGCGTCGCCAGCCCGGTCCGGCCTGTTCCTGCTCCCCGCACCAAGCCAGTGGTGCGCGTAGCCAGCCCGGTCGGGCCTGTTCCTGCTCCCCGCACCAAGCCAGTGGTGCGCGTCGCCAGCCTGGTCCGGCCTGTTCCTGCTCCCCGCACCAAGCCAGTGGTGCGCGTCGCCAGCCCGGTCCGGCCTGTTCCTGCTCCCCGCACCAAGCCAGTGGTGCGCGTCCCCAGCCCGGTCCGGCCTGTTCCTGCTCCCCGCACCAAGTCAGTGGTGCGCGTCGCCAGCCCGGTCCGGCCTGTTCCTGCTCCCCGCACCAAGCCAGTGGTGCACCCTCTTGTGTTTGGTTGGCGCGGTCGCAGTCCGCGCCTTTGGGGCTCTTATATGTTGAGCCAGGGTGTGGATTTTCTATGTGTTATTTTCTATGTTTTGTTCTAGTTCATGTATTTCTATGTTGGCCAGGGTGGTTCCCAATCAGAGGCAGCTGTTGCTTGTTGTCTCTGATTGGGGATAATACTTAGGCAGCCTGTTTGGCACTGTTTATTGTGGGATCTTGTTCCGTAAGGTTTGTTTTGGTGGATAACCTAGGACTTCACGTATCGTTTGTTATTTTTGTTCGTGTGGTGAACTTTAATAAAAGTATGTATGCCTACCACACTGCGCCTTGGTCCGCATCATGTGACGATCGTGACAGATGTATTCTGTTATGACTGAAATGTAATTTAATGTGGAAATGTTGCAGCCCCACATACTGTATATTCATCATTTCTGCCTGGCTTTAATGTTTGTCTCCTCTTCACTCTGGCAACCAATGAATGAGCCAGCATCTTATCACAGCAGAATGGTAAGAGGAAGAATCTTCCCCAACCTGACATGCATCACTTTGAGCAGAGATTTTCGTAATATTGTTCAAGACTGCCCCTCACTCAAGCGTTCATACCAAATGCATCATTTATTGGATGAAAGTACAGCAAAAGCTACTTATGGAATTCATGCAATATTAATGGTACAAGTAGGAAAAGGGTGTGAATGGGGATGGACAAAAGTAACATTTTATTTTGATATTCTAAGTGGATTTGCTGAGGAAATAACATAAAGGTATATCTTATGTATCTCTGAAAGAGTGTGCCTTTTTCTCCTGTGGTGCGTGGGTCAAGCTCTCATGGATGTATTTTTTAGACTCTTCCACCAGGAGTCTCAAGTTGGATGTCTTAGTTTAGCATGGCTGATGGCTTTTTTCGAGCCTAATTAGACTCAACTCAAGACCAGATTGTGGGTATGGAAGCAACAGCAATCAAGCAATATTTAATGAAAAACCCTCATCACCATCTGCTAAGGCCTTCAAATAGGCTTTAAAGTCCATAAATACATATTTCAAATCTTAAGGAAATGCGAAGGCCTTTTTACTGTACATTATTGTGATTTAGATATGTATAATTCATCCATGAACAATTGTTTGACTGCAGTAGGCAATCTTTTTGTTTCTGATTCTTACATATGTGGAAATGTCTATCGATTCAATTTGAGCTATATTTCCCTGAAACAATAAACAATAAACAAGCAGCCTATTTGCCCATTGGCTAGTGCCTTAATTTACTGTTACAACGCAAACAGTTGATGCTTTCTTCATTTACACTGTCACGGGATCACTGTATAATTCCTTCAGCCCCAACTTGTCCCCTGTCTCTTCCCTTTAAAAAACCTAGCCATGAACTATACAATTTGATAGCTATGAGTGATGACTCAGCAATGTCCTTGCGATCATCTATTGAACAGTTTGTGATGTCATTCTCATCAATCAAATGTATTTATAAAGCCCTTTTTACATCAGCAGATGTGATCATCATGGCCTTGTAATGTTGCATTAATGGATAGCATTTATATGGCACATTTTAAGGTGTTTAAAGTGTTTTACGTTGTGCATGTGGAAATTACTAACAATTATGGTATGGTACTTGAGTGCTGATGTGATGTGCTATACTGTATATTATTAATATTAATGTGTTTGCCTTTGTGACAGTACGCTTTAGATCCTGGCTGTCCTGAGCTCTTCACAAAGGCATCTCATTGGCCACACCTCCACCTGTGTTGGATAATGCTTTGTCCACTCATCTCCTGAACTGTGCTGGGAGGGGAACTGACATCGAAGTCAAATATTCCGTCAAGTCAAAGATTCCGTCAATAAGCTTTGCACACGGCACTGAGGCAGTATCACACAAGCTGATGATTAAAACCACACTAAGGTGAGACAGGCCCCAACTTCATATAATGGAGATTACTATGATGTGACGTACAGAGGGAGCCTGTACCATAGGAAATAAGATGAGTCAATTATTCATATACCCCACGGGATTAAAAAGAATCCATGTTGAAGCCAATTTCCTTTTGTTGACCCTAAGGTAATTGAGTATGAGTGGCTCAGTGACATGGGCTGTCCTGCCGTCCCTTTTGGGAGGAAATTGAATTTAGTTTGGTGACACAGCAGACAGGATCTCTCTTCAAGCACATACATAACTAATTCCATACACACCGAAGGGGGTCAGGATTAATTTGTATTGTAAAATAGGCTCATGATAATGAACAATGCCTCTACTGCTATTAATGCATTGAAAAAGATAAGTTAATATAACATCACAGTGGATTCAATGGATGGGGCAGCATCATGGCTTCTAACCATTATGATACATAGTGTAGTTCAAACGTCATCTGTATAAAACCATAGTTTGACTACACCATTGGCAGGCCACCAGTCTACAGTGTTCACCAGTAGTTTGGATTACATAACACCTTTATATATCAAACGTAGGTAACTATACTGTAGGTGAAGTACAACCATGTTTGTGAATGTGCCTTTGTGCTCCTTCCTCCTTGATTTCCTTGACTCTGCTACTTTTGGACAAATGCCTTCCGTTTTTCACAAATATAAGTATGCCAAAGTAATTGGAACATCCACAGACATTGTCTTGGATCAGTCCCTAAACAGTGCCATGTTGTATTCATGAGGCACATGACATTTGTTCATAATCTAATTGAATACTTTCAGTTAATTTTGCATTTTCCTGTTACAGTAGGAGAATATAATATGAAGAGGCAGGCTGTTATGAAAGTGTTTCAGATTATCTATGGTAATGAAAATCATTTCAGAAGCATTTCACTTGAGTTGTTCTGTCAGTCTATATTAAAATACTGTCATATAAATATGATATATCTGATATCATTAGAAATTATGGCTACCCACTAAGTGATTGCACCAAGTACAACATACAGTACATGAACACAATCATGAACAATACAATTGTGAAATAAAGTGTGCCTGGTTGTGTGTACTTTAAAGTGGAATTGACAGTGTTTTAGCAACATGAAATCTTATTAAAATCTGTTCTTATACACCCCCAGGAAGAATATTACACCTTTTTTTAAATTTTCTGACAAGCGAGCACTTACATATGGTAATGTTCACGTTTTCATAAATTCTTAGAATGTTTGGGAATGACGTATAGTAAGGCTTTTGTGAAAATTCTATAGCAATATAGAGTTGGAAAGCAGTCGTGCGTTTGGACAATTAATAGACACTGCAGTGAATAAAACCTAATAAAACATCTGTCTCATCCAGGACTGGAGTCTATGCGGACCAGTGCGCCATTGCCAATCAGAGCTACAGTAGGCCTTTATGCAAATAAGCCATTTGCCACACTGGCCTGTGATCATTCTCTTTGAACTGGACTGTGTGTTCACAGGCAGTAGCAACAGTGCAACTTTAGATCATTAGAACGCATTTGCCAAAAGACACAAAATACTCCTGAATGGAATTTTGCAAATATGTAAATACCACGGGAGTCTTCATTTGGGTACTTTACAGTCCTATTGATCAAACAACCATTAAAAGTTAGGCTATCTCTCCCTTAATTATGCATATCAACAACAAGAAGATCAACAACTAGTGTTAGCCAGACATTAGCTAAAAATCTAACGAGGGAACGTTAGATAAACCCTCTCAAACTTTCAGCTAGTTGGCCGTCAAAATTGCACTGATTAATGACGAGGAATAGTAGCCTGCTCATCATTCTGCAGCTTGCCTACCAATGCATGCTTGTCCCAACCCATGTTTTGAGAACTGAATGGGAACTTGCCTGCCTGCCCGCCCATTTGATCAATGCCAAATAAATTTTATTGACAACTAGCTAAGGGTGCGTTCATAAATTGCCTCCAGTGTGTCAAAGTGTGCTCTGGGTCATTCATAAATTCAGAGCGTTGTCAGATTGTCTGTTCAAAAATTCAGAGCATTTTGCTCTCCGAGCGTTCAGAGCGCACACTGGACGCTCTGGCCGAGGAGTAGGGTTGATCCGAGTATTCCTCACAACGGCAGTCAAGCACCCAAGCTAACTGGTTAATGTTGGCTAGCTTGCTAGCTACTTCCAGACACAAATGAGAGAACACCTCACTCTCATTTTACTCACCCTAGCAGAGATGGTTAGGCTGTTAACGTGTTATCTAGAGCGTTCATTACTAATTTGTACTTTTCTTTTTACCTGTTTACTGACACCGGTCATATTCAGCGGGTGTTCCGCGTTCCAATTGGAGTAGTTAGCCAGAGTGAATTTATGAACTCACCCATGATAACAGTCATTCAAGTTCAGCATAGCTAGCTAGCTACCTAGCAAAGTGATTCACATTTTTTGCTAGCTAACCAAATGACATCTGCATCAAAAAATTATATGAGGGGAAAAAGCCGGTCACTCACCCACTCCTCCAATGATATGACAATCTCCCAGCAGATAGCTAGCTAGGCTCCGTGTTTTCAGCTTGCTAAATAAAGAGCTACAGAAATAGATATGCTAGCCTATTAGCCATGTTATGACTGACTTGTGATCATTGCCCTTGATAGTTTTAAATGACTACCGACCCGTAGCACTGACGTCTGTAGCCATGAAGTGCTTTGAAAGGCTGTCAACACCATTATCCCAGAAACCCTAGACCCACTCCAATTTTCATACCGCCCCAACAGATCCACAGATTATGCAATCTCTATTGCACTCCACACTGCCCTTTCCCACCTGGACAAGAGGAACACCTACTTGAGAATGCTATTCATTGACTACAGCTCAGCATTCAACACCATAGTGCCCTCAAAGCTCATCACTAAGCTAAGGATCCTGGGACTAAACACCTCCCTCTGCAACTGGATCCTGAACATCCTGACGGGCCGCCCCCAGGTGGTAAGGGTAGGTAACAACACATCTGCCACACTGATCCTCAACACGGGGGCCCTTCAGGGGTGTGTGCTCAGTCCCCTCCTGTACTCCCTGTTCACCCATGACTGCATGGACAGGCATGACTCCAACACCATCATTAAGTTTGCCGACGACACAACAGTGGTAGGCTTGATCACCGACAACGATGAGACAGCCTATAGGGAGGTCAGAGACCTGGCCATGTGGTGCCAGGATAACAACCTCTCCCTCAACGTGACCAAGACAAAGGAGATGATTGTGGACTACAGATAAATAAGAGGACTGAGCACGCCCCCATTCTCATCGAAAGGGCTGTAGTGGAACAGGTTGAGAGCTTCAAGTTCCTTGGTGTCCACATCACCAACAAACTATCATGGTCCAAACACACCAAGACAGTCGTGAAGAGGGCACGACAAAGCCTATTCCCCCTCAGGAGACTGAAAAGATTTGGCATGGGTCCTCAGATCCTCAAAAAATTCTACAGCTGCACCATCAAGAGCATCCTGACTGGTTGCATCACCGCCTGGTATGGAAACTGCTCGGCCTCCGACCGCAAGGCACTACAGAGGGTAGTGCGTTCAGCCCAGTACATCACTGGGGCCAAGCTTCCTGCCATCCAGGACCTCTATACCAGGCGGTGTCAGAGGAAGGCCCTCAAAATTGTCCAAGACTCCAGCCACCCTAGTCATAGACTGTTCTCTCTGCTACCGCACGGCAAGCGGTACCGGAGTGCCAAGTCTAGGTCCAAAAGACTTCTCAACAGCTTCTACCTCCAAGCCATAAGACTCCTGAACAGCTAATCATGGCTACCTGGACTATTTGCACTGCCCCCCCACCCCCACCCCATCTTTTTACGCTGCTGCCACTCTGTTAATTATTTATGCATAGTCACTTTAACTCTACCCACATGTACATATTACCTCAACTACCTCAACTTGCCGGTGCCCCCGCACATTGACTCTGCACCGGTACCCCCCTGTATATATAGCCTCCCTACTGTTATTTTATTTTACTTCTGCTCTTTTTTTCTCTCAACACTTTTTTGTTGTTGTTGTTTTATTTTACTTTTTTATAAAAAAAGAAATGCATTGTTGGTTAAGGGCTGTAAGTAAGCAATTCACTGTAATGTCTACATATGTTGTATTCGGCGCATGTGGACAATAACATTTGATTTGATTTGATTCGTTTGATTGTATTGACATTCCCATACCGAGTCATTGAAACTGAAACAGTGCTTCCCGAGTGGGTGGAGGCAGCAAACAATGTACCAGGCCAGCTGTGATTTACAACCTGTTAGCAATATTTTTTGGACTACCAAGAATTGTGTTGGTGAATTATATTAATCATACATTGAACTGCATCCATCTATTCTGCCAACAATGCCTTACCGTACGTCCTGGAATTTTTTGGTCAAATATAACCGATTTTTAAAACCTAATATAAAGTAGTTGTTTTTTAGCATAAACTGGGAATTTGATATTTTTTACGTAAATAATGATTGTCTGTTTGTTTCATATTTGCTAAGTAGTTAAAACACTGTCAGTGTGTCACCCATGATGCGTTGATGAGTTCATTCAGTTGGCCACCCTTAATAAAGTTCCCATTTACAGGCATGATACATACACAATCCCCACCCACGGAGAGAACAAAATTACACAATGTGAATGAATTATTTAAATTCTCAGAAAACATGACAATTGGCTACATGGGAGATCCTGTTCTGTACAGTATGGACAAGAACACATTGTCTTACATTACATTTCCCCAAGTCAAGAACAGTTAATTGTATGAGCGTAAGTGTAATTGTCATGCTCCCGAGTGGCGCAGTGGTCTAACGCACTGCAAAAAAAAAGTTATTGGATAAATTGGCCAATGTATTATCAAATTTAGAGCAGGGGGATTTCCTGGGCTGTTTTAGCTTGACCTCTTTGTTGATAAGACCAGCTGACAGCCATTGTAGACTTTCATGGCTGATATCAGATTGTAAATATTTCATCTGAAAGTATAAAACCTGTCCATAATCCATTTACAGCCTTTATTCATGAAGCCCTCTTCCATGAGCATGACAATGAGGAGCAGATGAAACAGCTCAATGTTTAATGAAATGTGCTTTACTCTTAGTTGATGTCGATGATGAGCATGGTTTAACTTCCAAGGATGAAGATAATATCCTCTCCCGTAGTTCCTAATTTATTTAATACAAAGATATGAATCTCGAACCAATGGGAAAGTCTACTGAACACATTTTCTTAGGCATAGCTCTTTATTCTCACAGCCTGTCACGATCGTTGACAGATGAAGCGGACCAAGGCGCAGCGTGATAAGCGTACATTCTTTATTTAGTACACACACGAACCAAAACAACAAACAAAACGATACGTGAAGTCCTAGGTTATACACAAACAAACCTTACGGAACAAGATCCCACAATAACCTAGTGAAAACAGGCTGCCTAAGTATGCTCCCCAATCAGAGACAACGAGCTACAGCTGCCTCTGATTGGGAACCACCCTGGCCAACATAGATCTAAACGATCTAGAACCAAAAACAAAGAAAACTAAACATAGAAAATCCACACCCTGGCTCAACATTTAAGAGTCCCCAGAGCCAGGGCGTGACACAGCTCCTGTCATCCCGTATACGTGTTGAAAATTGCAGATTTGGTCACTGATAAGTACCTACATTTAAACTCAGAGGCTGTACAGTAACATATTATATATGACGTCAGAGCTCAGGCTCTTCACTTTACAGTGATGTATGGGATTCAACTGACAGCTGTTCTAAACTTGTGTACCACGTGCAACGAAAAATATGCCCCCATCCCTCCACTAATTGGGCTACTTTTGCAAATTTTTGTTGTCTGAGTGAGAGGAATGCTGTAAATCGAGAGGAGTCAATGTGCTCTGAAAGATGCGACATTGAGGATTATAATAAATACAGCTTTGATGTCATACAAGCAAACCACACACCTGTGAGATCAAATGTGCACTTCACATTTCCATATTTCAAAACTCATGTCATTTACAGTATGAACATTTATGATCGTTATATTTGATGTACAGTTACCAGGATGTAATGTGTCATACCCTGGGTTGTCCTGAACAGAATGAGCCCATGTTTGTCATATTGTGAAGAAAATTTGCCATGGAACACACACTTTCATGCACTCATGGCTCCATTCTATGTTTGTCTGAAGTGCCTTGTGAAAGCCTAACACAGTAAGATCATATTTTATAACTTAGCTAGTCATGTTGGTAATATAATAAGCTTTCAAGTTATGCCCACCTGAGACCTGACCCAGATTGCAATTTATAATGGAACGTTTTTTTGGATTGCGTAAACAACAACAGTAATTGTGTGATGGTGGGGACACATGGCTGTGTTGCAAACAAAAACATACAAGTCTGCTATCTTCAGTTCCTTAACGGCAAAGCTAGGACAGCTTAAAAAAGCACCTTATAGTTAAAGGATTTTTTTTTGTCACAAAAGTGCATTGAAATTACTTAGGAACTGTGCACAGTATGGAGAGTTGTGGATACACCAGTTACACCTCTCACTCAAACCCTTGTCATATTTATATTTTTCATGTTGCACCTACCCCACATTTCCCATGCTTTCTGCCATCCAGGACCTCTATACCAGGCGATGTCAAATTTGCCAAAGACTCCAGCCACCCTAGTCATAGACTGTTCTCTCTGCTACCACATGGCAAGCGGTACTGGAGAGCCAAGTCTAGGTCCAAAAGGCTTCTTAACAGCTTCTACCCCCCAAGCCATAAGACTCCTGAAGAGCTAATCAAATCTCCTCCTCTGCATTTACTTATCACTTATTTTTCTTAAAACTGCATTGTTGGTTAAGGGCTTGTAAGTAAGCATTTCACTGTAAGGTCTACACCTTCTCTACTCGGCGCATGTGACAAATACAATTTGATTTGATTTGATTTAAAATATTGTACAATCCAGGTGTGCAAAGTTCTTAGAGACTTATCCAGAAAGACTCAAAGTTGTAATTACTGCCAAAGTTGATTCAAACATGCATTGACTCAGGGGTGTTAATATTTATGTAAATGAAATGTAAATTATATATTACATTTTCAATTAGCTAATATTTCTCAAAACATTTTTTCACTTCATCATTATGTGGTATTGTGTGTAGATGTTTAATAATTTTTGAATTCAGGCTGTAACACAACAAAATGTGGAATAAGTCAAGGGGTATGAATACTTTCTAAATGCACTGTATGTAATGTTATCATTTACTAATGCTAGCGAGGCAGGCTAGTTAGCTAGCTACAGGCTAGCTAACGTTAGTTCGTAGGTCATACAATTGTATTCTATATTGTCTAGGGCAAAACAAAATAATGGATGCAGCTATGGTGGTAGTTAACTCATGTCTGAGTCTGACTAATATAGTGAACTAGGAGCAACAATCCGTCACTGGCCTGAATCTAATCCAATATGGAGATTCAGCCAGTCTAAATCTGTATAGAATTATAGAATTTGAATTTCCACTAGTTTCCAGAGCCACAAAGTTAAAATATCGTAATAATTAATTAAACAAAAATAAGGTTAGGGTTAGGCATAATATTAGCAGTGTGGGTAAGGTCAAGGTTAGGGTTAGGTTTGAAATCACATTTTAAGAAGAGAAATTGTAAAAAAAATGTCTGTGTTTAAGACTTTGGTTACTAGTGACAACCTAGAATCATCTTACCTTTTAGTCATTTAGCAGACGTTCTTATCCAGAGCAATTTACAGTCGTAAGTGCATACATTTCATACTTGGTAACAACGGTAATGTGTGTTATGTGAAAAGTTGTAACTAGTAGTTAAATTACCCAGCCAAACAGACACAAGTAGTACATTCTTAGAAAAATAGGTTATATCTACAACCAAAAAGGGTTCTTCGGCTGTCTCCATAGAATAACCCTTTGAATAACCCCTTTTGGTTCCAGGTAGAACCCTTTTCACATAGGGTTCTACATAGAACCCAAAATAGTTATACCTGGAACCAAAAAGGTTTCTTCCTGGAACCAAAAAGGGTCCCCTATGGGGACAGCTGCAGAACCCTTTTGGAATCCTTTTTTCTAAGAGAGTAGAGTCATTTTGGTTGTGAAGTGCCTTATCAAAAAGCTTTGTCCTTTCTTTATAACAAAATGAAATGTACCACTTGGTTGTGTATTGTATCACCCTGTCACAGGCCCTCCCAGTCAACACCACCTCATAAGATGTGGAAGAACATTGTTTGTGAGGATTGCTTGCTGCAGTTGTTCGAGAGATTTCCAGTTTGCAGCCAAACATGCAACACAGAGAAGACCAGCAAGGGGACCCTCAGCATCACGCAGACATGCCCTAGCCGTGAGCATTCCTATAAATGAAACAGGGAGGACACTTGAATCAGGTTGGTGACGTTTGACCTGGTCAAAGGTCAAAACAGCTTTGAGTTTGGTCCCAAATCACCTTCAAAACATAGCCTGGCGGAACCAGCCTGACCGCTGCATTTACCATTCTATTTCACTTCACATATCATGATCTCTCTCTCTCTCCCATCCCCTCCTCTCTCATCCCCCCTCCCCTCCACTCTCCAAGTCATTCTGAGGTAGCTAGTTGAGGCGATGAACGAGGTCCACTCCCGAGGTGTTCTCCATCGTGATATCAAACCGGAGAATGTTCAAGTAGAAACCGGTTCCACCTCGCCTCGGATCAGGGTTCTAGACTTTGGCTGCGGCTGCATTCTCAGAGAGGGGCCCTACACTGAGTGCTACGGTATGCTGGTGTCCTCCCACTGGGTTTAAACAATAACACTGTGTTAGCTCACTGAGCTAAAGCCTGGACGTTAGTTTGGGGAAGCCAATACATATCTACAGATCTCAAATACACACATGAAACCCTGACCTTCCTGTTCTGCATTATGTATGTGCATTTGTCTGTGTGTGTTTTTACTGTAACTCTATCTGTGTGTGCGTGTGTGCGTGTGTGTGTATGTATATACAGTACCTGTCAAAAGTTTGGACACACCTACTCATTCAAGGATTTTTCTTTATTTTTACTATTTACCTACACTGTGGAATAATAGTGAAGAAATCAAAACTATGAAATAACACATATGGAATCATGTAGTAACCAAAAAAGCATTAAACAAATCAAAATATATTATATATTTGTGATTCTTCAAATAGCCACCCTTTGCCTTTATGACAGCTGCACACTCTTGGAGCTCTGTCAGAGTGACCCGACTGCTCAGAGTCTTGGTGCTTCCAAACTTTTTCCATTTAAGCGTGATGGTGTCCACTGTGTTCTTGGGGACCTTCAATGCTGCACACATTTTTTGTACCCTTCCCCAGATCTGTGTCTTGACACAATCCTGTCTCTGAGCTCTGGGGACAATTCCTTATACCTCATGGCTTGGTTTTTCCTCTGACATGCACTGTCAACTGTGGGACCTAATATAGACAGGTGTGTGCTTTTCCAAATCTTGTCCAATCAGTTGAATTTACCACAGGTGGACTGCAATAAAGTTGTAGAAACATCTCAAGGATGATCAATGGAAACAGGATGTAGCTGAGCTCAATTTCGAGTCTCATAGCAAAGGGTCTGAATATTTATGTAAATAAGGTATTTCTGTTTGTAATTTTTATAAATTTGCTAACGTTTCTAAAAATCTGTTTTCTCTTTGTCATTGTGGGGTATTGTGCGTAGATTGCTGAGGAAAATGTTTTATTCAATGCATTTTAGAATAAGGCTGTAACGTAACAAAATGTGGAAAAAGTCAAGGGGTCTTAATACTTTCCGAAGGCACTGTATGTTTGTATTTAATGTATGTCTCTATCTGTTTGTGTAGGCACGACCAAGCACATCACTCCAGAGTGGTTTCTGAGAGAGTCGTACCGTGCTGCTCCCTCTACCGTATGGCAGCTTGGGCTGCTGCTATATGACATGCTGTGTGGGGACCATCCCTTCAACACACGGTGAGAGATCATCTTTGAAGGGCCTTCCATACTGTAAGGGACGAGCTGCAACATAGGGAACACCAGCAAGGGGACCCTCAGCATCACCAGACATGCCCTTGCTGTGAGCATTCCTATAAATGGACCTGGTCAAAACAGTTTAGAGTTTTGTCCCAATTCACCTTCATAACCTAGCCTGGTGGAACCAGCCTGATCGCTGTGTTTACCATTCTATTTCACTACACATATCATAAAATTTGAAGTGAAATAGAAAGTTGAATGCAGCGATCAGGTTGGTTCCACCATGATAATCATAACCACCATTCATAATGTAATCAGTGCTCTGTGTGTTTGTTTGTGTGTGACTGACCAGTGTCTTTTATGAGGGGCCAGGAGCTGATCTACGCTGCCATTCCCATGAATGGGGCGCTGGCAAATACCTTACCTCCAGCCTCACCTCTTGCCTGCTCACTAACGGTCATCGACGGGGAGACCAGAATTAGGTAGGTTTAGTGTGACCTGTTCAAACTTCAACATAATATATGTTTGTTTGTCAGATATCACCTATCCTAACTGCTATTGGTAATAGAACAGTGACTGTGTATGTGTTCACAGATGCATCTATGGAAACAGCACTTGGAGACTTGCAAGATGATGTGATGAAGTCCTGACCGACAGACAGGCTTGATACTGACATCTCTGAATGGAGAGAGACCTGGCACTCAACACATCCACAATATGGGACTGAAGGGGATTACTAGTAATACAGTACAGCAGAAGTGTCCAGTATTTGCAACACCCTTTTCATTCCATGCGTCACTGATGAACTCTGCCTCAACTCTGCCTATTTCGACAGATGGAGAGGACTTTAGATGCTTTTGTCAGATGCCAAGTCGTTTGATGGGGAGACCATAACTGGGTAGGTTTTATCTGACCTGTTCAAACTTCAACATTGTACCTGTTTGTGTGTCAGATATTACCTATCCTAACTATGTGTGTATGTGTTCACAGAAACATGTATGGCGCCAGCACATGGAGACTGCAAGATGATGTGATGAAGTCCAGACTGACGGACGTTTACTAGACACAACTTTTAGTTGTATTGTCTTTTATTTATTTTTATTGAATTGTATCAGTCAAATAGGGAAGGGAGAAACCCTGTGTGTTCTGCACCAGGATCAGGGAACTCTTGTTGTATATGGGACACCACAAAGGAAGGTACAGTGGGGGAAAAAAGTATTTAGTCAGCCACCAATTGTGCAAGTTCTCCCACTTAAAAAGATAAGAGAGGCCTGTAATTTACATCATAGGTACACGTCAACTAAGACAGACAAATTGAGAATTTTTTTCTCCAGAAAATCACATTGTAGGATTTTTAATGAATTTATTTGCTAATTATGGTGGAAAATAAGTATTTGGTCACCTACAAACAAGCAAGATTTCTGGCTCTCACAGACCTGTAACTTCTTCTTTAAGAGGCTCCTCTGTCCTCCACTCGTTACCTGTATTAATGGCACCTGTTTGAACTTGTTATCAGTATAAAAGACACCTGTCCACAACCTCAAACAGTCACACTCCAAACTGCACTATGGCCAAGACCAAAGAGCTGTCAAAGGACCCCAGAAACAAAATTGTAGACCTGCACCAGGCTGGGAAGACTGAATCTGCAATAGGTAAGCAGCTTGGTTTGAAGAAATCAACTGTGGGAGCAATTATTAGGAAATGGAAGACATACAAGACCACTGATAATCTCCCTCGATCTGGGGCTCCACGCAAGATCTCACCCCGTGGGGTCAAAATGATCACAAGAACGGTGAGCAAAAATCCCAGAACCACACGGGGGGACCTAGTGAATGACCTGCAGAGAGCTGGGACCAAAGTAACAAAGCCTACCATCAGTAACACACTACGCCGCCAGGGACTCAAATCCTGCAGTGCAAGACGTGTCCCCCTGCTTAAGCCAGTACATGTACAGGCCCGTCTGAAGTTTGCTAGAGTGCATTTGGATGATCCAGAAGAGGATTGGGAAAATCTCATATGGTCAGATGAAACCAAAATAGAACTTTTTGGTAAAAACTCAACTCGTCGTGTTTGGAGGACAAAGAATGCTGAGTTGCATCCAAAGAACACCATACCTACTGTGAAGCATGGGGTGGAAACATCATGCTTTGGGGCTGTTTTTCTGCAAAGGGACCAGGACGACTGATCCGTGTAAAGGAAAGAATGAATGGGGCCATGTATCGTGAGATTTTGAGTGAAAACCTCCTTCCATCAGCAAGGGCATTGAAGATGAAACCTGGCTGGGTCTTTCAGCATGACAATGATCCCAAACACACCGCCCGGGCAATGAAGGGGTGGCTTCGTAAGAAGCATTTCAAGGTCCTGGAGTGGCCTAGCCAATCTCCAGATCTCAACCCCATAGAAAATCTTTGGAGGGAGTTGAAAGTCCGTGTTGCCCAGCGACAGCCCCAAAACATCACTGCTCTAGAGGAGATCTGCATGGAGGAATGGGCCAAAATACCAGCAACAGTGTGTGAAAACCTTGTGAAGACTTACAGAAAGTGTTTGACCTGTGTCATTGGCAACAAAGGGTATGTAACAAAGTATTGACAAACTTTTGTTATTGACCAAATACTTATTTTCCACCATAATTTGCAAATAAATTCATAAAAAATCCTACAATGTGATTTTCTGGAGAAAAAAATTCTCATTTTGTCTGTCATAGTTGACGTGTACATATGATGAAAATTACAGGCCTCTCTCATCTTTTTAAGTGGGAGAACTTGCACAATTGGTGGCTGACTAAATACTTTTTTTCCCCACTGTATGACCACTCTGACATGTTTGCCAAGGTAGCCCCATTACCACCAGACAAAATGCTGATAGGCACAGTATCTGCATCAGCTGGGAATGACAATGAAAGGTTAAAGGTGCACATTGTTATATCAGCAGAGCACTGCTTCTGTCACGGATTCAGCTGAGGCTGCTCCTCCTCCTTGCTCGGGCAGGCTTCGGCGTTCGTCGTCGCCGGAGTACTAGCTGCTACCGATCTATGTTTCTGTGTTCTACTTGTTTTGTCTTTATTGTTCACACCTGGTCCCATTATGTATTGATTTCTTCCCTATTTAACCCTCTGGCTCCCACTGTGTTTTGTGCGTTTTTGTTCATGTTTGGTTGTCGTCTGGTGAGCGGGTTTGTTCCTCCCTGCGTGGAGGTTATGTTATTTACGTTACCTACGAGTAAAGTACATTTTTGATTAGCTCTGTGTCCTGCCCCTGACTTCGTCCTACCGCATCACACTGACCGCCTGACAGCTTCTATGTTATTTTGTAAAGGGTTGTTTATTCTACATGGACCTGTTACTACATTTGAAAGTTATCAACACACTTAGATTAGAATATCTAGATAAATTCAGTAATTGCATTCTTCTCATATTACTCTGTAGGCTACTGACCTATTCAAAACTTCCTCCAGCATCTCACCATACACCTGTCTGTAGTTATTAATCTTAACCTGCAGGGGGTTTGTTTGTTGTGATTGAGTGGGTGGAAACCGCTGCAGGCAAAGTTCTGACAGATGGGTGTGTCTTGGTGGTGACAAGGATACACCCAGGAAACACCCATATCAAACCACACCCCCAAGCCAACTCACGTCTGTCATTTGTTGAGGAGCAAGCCAAAAAACAAGGCCAAATCAGCAGGTGCAGTTCCCCTTTAACTCTTGCCATTTACAGAACACATGACTTGGAGACGATTGAGTCTTGCCAATGTCCAATAAAGGCATAGAAAGCTGTCTTGCAATGACTTTACTGGTTAGGTGAAATCAGTGCTAGCCTAGCGTAGGCATTTACAATCATGTAAAAGAAAAGGCTCAAGCAGGAAGCTAACAACAAATATCGACTGCCATCTCACTACTGCCACAATCAGTAGGCTATTATGAGTTTACTTCAGCATCTATTATTTCTCAAAGTTCGTAACAACTAGCTGGTGTGATTGGTATGGCCCCTTGAAAGTTTTTAGCATCATTGAAACATTATACTGTATGTCCTTGAAACGATTATTTGAAAATTGCACACAGAAGAAGTTATAAGGCTAATTTAGTTGCTACCCCCAGTCTGCAATACCCCGGTCAGCCTTCAACTTGATATACTCAATGAGAGTCAGCAGCACTGATCTAGCCTGTGACGTCACTTACTAGAGTACCTCAAACTGCACATGCGATGTTTCCAAAAACTCCTCCATGAAGCAAGATGGCGACACGCTTAAACAACACTTCCTGATCTTCAAATGAGCCACTGAGACTTCACATAAGAAACCATGGGGAGACATCATCGATGGCTCCATCCATTTTGTTTTGACAGTCTATGATTATTTAAGCGGAAATGCATTTTATGTACTGCAGATGTGTGGTCTGAATGCTACGTGTGAGTTGAATGTGGTTAGGTGGAGACGAGTGTGTGTTGATTTGCTAAGTGTTGAGCTAAGGTGTGAGAGGTGCACCACACTCCTCTCTCTGTCCCTCTTAGGTTCCATTCCCCAGGCCATCGAACAGCATGTCTCTCTCTCTCATATTCCATTTCCAGCCACTGTCCCAAAAACACCCATATTCAGAGAAATGTGGTTTTAATTGCATTTCCATGTAGGTTTTTTTCTGAGGGTGTCCCTCCCCAGGCGGATAGCAGAGTGCTCTGAGACCAGCACTACATGCTCACCAGTCCAGGCAGCTCCCTCCAGGTGGAAGTGTGTGGGAGTGGAGGGGGAGGGGAGGCAGCAGCCGGCTGAGCGGTTTGTACTGTGGGGACTCCTAAAAATGGCATAACAGCCAGAGTATAAATACATTCATGGGGAGAACGTTTTCCTCAAATGGCTTAAACCTTTTACTCAACCTAAGAGCTGGCACACTGTCCACGTTATCCTTTCATGCTATAAAACAGACACTTCATTCTATTTTTGTCTCAATTGATATTGACTTTTCTCATTTCAAGGCCCTCTGAGCCATCATACTGTAAGCCCATTGGTAGCACATAGATGACCCCAAATGCAACATTTTCCAATGACTATTTCATAATTAATTATGTAGTGAGTTCCATATCCATCTATGGGTTGCTCCTCTGTGGCTCAGTTGGTAGGGCATTGCATTTACAATCCTAATTAATAACAAAAATGCAAAAAAAAAAATGTTAAGCAAGTAAATCATATAACATTGCTTACTCTTGTTTACGAAATGTAAATAGATTGATAAAATGCCCGCTCCAAGACCTCTCCATCATGGTTGACAACTCCACAGTGTCCCACTCCTAGAGTGCAAAGTACCTTGGCGTGACCCTGGACAACACCCTGTCGTTCCCTGAAAACATCAAAGCATTGACTAGCTCCTGCAGGTTCATGCTCTACAACATCCCCCCCAAAAGGCACTTGTCTTTTCCTACTAGCACTGACTTTGCTGATAAATACTTTGTTGAGGAAAAATGTACTTGATACGATTGTGATGTGTTGTTGTCTCACCTTGCTATCTTAAGATGAATGCACTAATTGTAAGTCACTCTGGATAAGAGTGTATGCTAACTGACTAAAATATAATGTAAATGTACAATTATTCATAGCTCCACACTGAGGTCAATTATTAAGTTTACACCAGACTCACATTTAAAGTATGAGAGATTGTTGACAGCTGAGACTCAGTGTGGGCATTAGTCGAGATAATTGCTCATTAAACACTGAGGTGGCGTTACATTCTCACTTCTCAGTGGCGCACGCGTCGCCTGTAATTGCAGACTACAAGGAGGCTGAGCAGTTGGCGACCTCTACCCCAACCCACAGTCTACAGATCTAGACAGGGCCCACTCTGACAATATACAATTAACAAAGCCAATCATTGGCTAGCCACACAACAATGATTCTAATGTCACCAAATAGCCATTTAACAATATAATCTTATTAAACTGCTACAGTATACAGTGGGGGAAAAAATTATTTAGTCAGCCACCAATTGTGCAAGTTCTCCCACTTAAAAAGATGAGAGAGGCCTGTAATTTTCATCATAGGTACATGTCAACTATGACAGACAACTTGAGAAAAAAAATCCAGAAAATCACATTGTAGGATTTTTTATGAATTTATTTGCAAATTATGGTGGAAAATAAGTATTTGGTCACCTACAAACAAGCAAGATTTCTGGCTCTCACAGTCCTGTAACTTCTTCTTTAAGAGGCTCCTCTGTCCTCCACTTGTTACCTGTATTAATGGCACCTGTTTGAACTTGTTATCAGTATAAAAGACACCTGTCCACAACCTCAAACAGTCACACTCCAAACTCCACTATGGCCATGACCAAAGAGCTGTCAAAGGACACCAGAAACAAAATTGTAGACCTGCACCAGGCTGGGAAGACTGAATCTGCAATAGGTAAGCAGCTTGGTTTTAAGAAATCAACTGTGGGAGCAATTATTAGGAAATGGAAGACATACAAGACCACTGATAATCTCCCTCGATCTGGGGCTCCACGCAAGATCTCACCCCGTGGGGTCAAAATGATCACAAGAACGGTGAGCAAAAATCCCAGAACCACATGGGGGGACCTAGTGAATGACCTGCAGAGAGCTGGGACCAAAGTAACAAAGCCTACCATCAGTAACACACTACGCCGCCAGGGACTCAAATCCTGCAGTGCGAGATGTGTCCCCCTGCTTAAGCCAGTACATGTCCAGGCCCGTCTGAAGTTTGCTAGAGTGCATTTGGATGATCCAGAAGAGGATTGGGAGAATGTCATATGGTCAGATGAAACCAAAATTGAACTTTTTGGCAAAACTCAACTCGTCGTGTTTGGAGGACAAAGAATGCTGAGTTGCATCCAAAGAACACCATACCTACTGTGAAGCATGGGGGTGGAAACATCATGCTTTGGGGCTGTTTTTCTGCAAAGGGACCAGGACGACTGATCCGTGTAAAGGAAAGAATGAATGGGGCCATGTATCGTGAGATTTTGAGTGAAAACCTCCTTCCATCAGCAAGGGCATTGAAGATGAAACGTGGCTGGGTCTTTCAGCATGACAATGATCCCAAACACACCGCCCGGGCAACGAAAGAGTGGCTTCGTAAGAAGCATTTCAAGGTCCTGTAGTGGCCTAGCCAGTCTCCAGATCTCAACCCCATAGAAAATCTTTGGAGGGAGTTGAAAGTCTGTGTTGCCCAGCGACAGCCCCAAAACATCACTGCTCTAGAGGAGATCTGCATGGAGGAATGGGCCAAAATACCAGCAACAGTGTGTGAAAACCTTGTGAAGACTTACAGAAAACATTTGACCTGTGTCATTGCCAACAAAGGGTATATAACAAAGTATTGAGAAACTTTTGTTATTGACCAAATACTTATTTTCCACCATAATTTGCAAATAAAATCAGTAAAAATCCTACAATGTGATTTTCTGGATTTTTTATTCTCATTTTGTCTGTCATAGTTGACGTGTACCTATGATGAAAACTACAGACCTCTCTCATCTTTTTAAGTGGGAGAACTTGCACAATTGGTGGCTGACTAAATATTTTTTTCCCCACTGTATACTGTACCTGTACATCTGGTGGAATAGAAGCAATTATTGGTACCATGATTGTCTTCAAAATGTGTTTTTTTTTACACTAATACTCACAACGAAGATTGCCATTTTTCCATTCACTATAATGGGGGACCTTGCTTTCTGGAAACAACAGCCTGATGTACCACAGTCGGCTTTGAACTTCATGGCTTCAATGAGAGGGGGCAGTCGTTCTCCCCTCAAAATAATATAAACTACGCATTATACACACACTGCACCATACCAGGACCATAACAAACAGCCACCATTTAGCAGCATCTTCTAAAATATCATTTAATGCACATTATACGCTACTAACTAATTGTCCTCACCCTAACCTGTGTTCCTAATTCCTGAAAGCCCCTCTTTGGCCAAGTCTCTATTCAACCACTTTGTTACACAACCAAACACACTGACCCTCCTTAAGTTACATTTTCTTGCTTGGTAAATTACCATGGCCTTCCTCTTCACTGTAATTGCTCAAAATGCTAATTGGACTGTGGAAGCAATCCCCTGAAATGCATTGGGGAAGTTGAAAATAACAAGCAAAAAAAGCTTTTCAATTCCAATTGCCACTAGACATCTGGATGGCCTTGCCCTGAATGCATTTTCATAATTAATACAAAGTCTGGAAGAAGGTGCCTTTTTTGATTGAAAGGTCCTTATGCATTCCCCTGGCTAAATGTGGAATAGAAAATTTAAATTTGGCATTCAAAGAAGATGACATTTGAAACAGAGCATGCAATATTAATTTAAATTCAAAGTTAGGGCCTAACACAATATATCTGCAAAGCGTCCAGCAGAATGTGAAGGACCAAATACCCTTTGGAAGTGCTTTTGCTATGCTCCTAGCACTTCAACCACATCACGAGGTTGCTCTTCTCTCCTCAGAGTATTTACTCTTGCCTCATCTGGCAGTCCTGCATTCTCCAAACAATAATAATGACCTCTAAAATTGCATAGCTGTCTTTTCCCACCTGGTTGGTGTACACCTAGATGGTTCAAACTATCTTCACCCACCTTCACATTATACCCATGGCGGTGGGAAGATTTTTTGGGTTGGGGTGCTGTACATTTTTTAAAATCTAATTTTGTGAGAATTTTAAAAAAATCTATGTTTTATTTATTTATTTAATTATTATTATTGTTATTATTATTGTTATTATGATTTTTATTTATCAGGGGGTGCTGAAGCACCCTCAGCACCCCTACTTCCCGCATAATATCACAAACTTGGAGAAAATTGCTTTGCTAAATTTCCGTTCAAATGGTAGGGATTAGAGGGCTGAAATGATTTGAATTTGAACTGTTGCACTTCAAATATGTCTTTGACACTGATATGGAAACAACGGGGCACATTATGTCAGAAACAAAGCCATGGGTTTCAGCATGTGGAAAGTGATGCACCAGGTAAAATGTATTTGTGATGCTATCCAAACACAGGGCAGGAAAAGCAGATGCTCAGGCCATTAGGAAAAGGGCATATAGTACTGCCACTGCCTCTGTTTTTGGAAAGTGTGGCAATATGGTTCCAGTGGCTGCAGTCACTGGCTGGCGTAACAGAGAGCAGAGCAGTCTTATGGAGACTAGGCCTGTCCTTTTAGACACCATCTGCTCCACTGAACAGTGCTGCTGGCAGGTTCATCTGTTGGAGGGAGAGCTGAAGACCAGACAGAAAGGTTTCAATTCCTCTGCTCTCTAAATTACTGATTGAACCACTTACTGTACACCTCAGAGATCTGATAGCCCAGACTGAATGATTCTGTGTTGAGAACAGACCTGTGTCTGTGTAGGCTGAGGCTCTGGTGGCCTTCTGCTCACTGGGTGTTCAGACTTGTCAGGCCCTGCTGTTTACAGCTCTGCTGAATGCAGGTACATCATGTGTGTGGGAACTTGATATAATATATTTTATATTATATTATTATTTATTATAACTTGATGGGGCAGTGGAAGCAAAGCATTTGAAAGTGTTTATTTTTCATCACATTCACTCATATTTCTCAACATTGCAAAGTACAGGAAAAAAATAAAAAAGTATTTAAAACTAATTAAATGTGTGTTAGTGTGAGAATTTCTTACAGGAAAAAAAAATGAAAATGAAAATGTGTAATGGGTTGGACATAATGTGTTGATTTTGGATAGACATTCCACTGTAAAATCTTGTTACTTCATGAAACATGTATTTCTCCAAAATCCTCCAGCAGAAACCTTCAAGTGGTAATAATGTATTTATTTCCGCTTGGCCGTGCTGGACGAGCGACAGATAGACTGTAAGCCATAATTATCCTGTTTGTTCAGAGGGCCAACGCATTTTATTATATAAATCTCCTTGGGTAAAGAAAGTGCTGAGAGGCCAGTCTTTGTGAGCATTAATGCTACACTGTGTGATTTGTTGATGAGTTGTTTGCTCTTAATTCATCAAGAATGAGAGAATGATGGATTCCCCATGAGAGAGGTAAGTGGTATCATGGAGTAAAACATTTCACTGGTACAAATTGACTGATGTGGGCATGGAGAGGGGTGAAGGAGGGACAAAACACCACAGTGTTTGGGGAATCAAACCTTGCACGCACACAGAACTGACAAGCTCTCTAGAACAGAGCCCACACTTTCTCTAGGCCCTATGGTGGTGGCATTTACCTCCTGATATCTCCACCATACAGAGTAGTTTTCTCTACCCTATCTCTGCCCTACAGCCGGAATTCACTATATCCTCCTCTCTGATATACTGAAAACCCCCAGCACTATAGTCATAGCACAGATGAAAAGGGAAGCTATCTATTATAATAATATTTTGTCATAGCCTACTAACAGGACCAAGAGTTTTACCTGACCAGGTCATGTCGTAGAAATATTTGACTAAGAAATAGTCAACTCAAAAATAGCTCTCAAGACACCGGAGCTTGTGAATCCAAGAATTAGACTTTATTGCATAACAAAGCCGAGCTTGCTCCATGGAGCAACTGTCTCTCTTTGGCTTAGAGATCTCTTATATACACACACAAATGCACAGTCATGTTTACATAGCATACAATTACTCCCCGTAGGGCAAATTATTAACTTATTTTAGTGCCACACTACCCTTATCTTTCAACGTCCAGATGTCACATGTGGCTTACTCCAAAAGGTCATGGGCGCTTTTCCATAGGAAGCCTCTTCCCTAATCTCATTATATTGGTAGCAGACCCTTTCCCTAATCTCATTATATTGGTAGCAGACCCTTTCCCTAATCTCATTACACATACATACATTAATTTATGTTTACACACTGTATTGGCTATATTCCTTATTTAAACATGCATCTGGATTATAGAATGTCAGTCATGTTTCCTATATTTTACTTTTGACATTTCCCAACATTTTGCCTTAATGATACATAAAATATTCCTATAGTCATGAGATCGGGAAAAACTCCAGGCCCCAGAAAAGACACGTACAACTTTTGCCACACCACTTTTGAACCTGTGGTGCCACCTCTGTACTGTATAATTTATTTCAGAATCTTTACTCCTACAAGGCATTCATTCACATGCCTACCCACAGAGCACACTACGTCATTTCAACATGGATAATAGGGTAATATTTAGTTGAGACGTTGATCAATGAGATTACAACCTACAGTATATTCACCCACTCAAAAAGACAGCCAAAAGTTAGTTGAATTTCCAATGTGTTATCACTATGCTTTCAACCATCTAAAAGCACAACCAAATTCCAATGGAAAATCAATGTCTTATTTTTTGTTTAGTTAGTCACCTAAATGTGATATTAATGAGTTTTCAACCATTTAAAAGCACAGCAAAGTTCAAATGGGAATACAATGTAAGATATGTTGTTTATTTATACAGCAGATATCACGTGACAGCACTGTGCTTCATCTAATAGCGCAACCAAATGACCTGGATTGCAGTTGAGATTACATTAAAAGGACATGCCGTTCGAGATTCTGCACAGATTATTACAGCAATTGTGAAGATCTACACAGACCTGTGATGACCTATGCATGCTATCTTGAACATGCACACTTTATATGATTACATAAGAAGAAATGTATAGTTACTGTAACCTCAACATGTGGCCATGGATGTGTTACTCATTTTAAGGTTGTTACATTCGTTTGTGAGATGACTGAACTTTAGGCTATCTACTGTATTTAAAAAGTGATATTGAATTGTGTTTGGTTGTCAACGCAAACACAAATCAACATTTGAAGGAGATGTATATGTTGCACTGACTTAGTTATCTTCTGTTTGGATAATTCCATTTGTGTCACTGACTCAGTCTGGTTTAATTCCAGTTTGTCTACAAATTAATAATGTATTTGTTGGATTCACATCTCCATCTCACCCACAAATCTAAGTTATAGAACAGGACTAAATCAAATCAAATCAAACTTTAAATTCATTTTGATTTGATTTAGTCCTATTCTTTAACTTTGATTTTTGGTTGAGATGAAGATGTGAATCCAACATAACATTTTTAAATTTGAGGACAAACTGGAATTAAAGCCAGACAGTGGCTTTAATTAAGCCAGTGGCACAGATGGAACTATCAAAGCAGAAGATGCATCTCCCTCAATGTTAAAAAACTAAAACATTTTTAGTCATTTATCAGACACTCTTATCCAGAGCGACTTACAGTTAGTGAGTGCATCCATTTTCTTTTTCATACTGTTGATATTTGTTGCACTGACAACTAAACACAATTCAATATCACTAAATAACATTACATTTGAAATCAACCAGAGCTTGAACCCTAGGACTATTATATTGTCTATTTTTTGTTGAATTCTGGAGAGCATCATCGAGAGCATCCTGACTGGTTGCATCACTGCCTGGTATGGCAACTGCTTGGCCTCTGACCGCAAGGCACTACAGAGGGTAGTGCGTACGGCCCAGTACATCACTGGGGCCAAGCTTCCTGCCATCCAGGACCTCTATACCAGGCGGTATCAGAGGAAGGTCCTAAAAATTGTCAAAGACTCCAGCCACCCTAGTCATAGACTGTTCTCTCTGCTATCGCACGGCAAGCTGTACCGGAGCGCCAAATCTAGGTCCAAGAGGCTTCTAAACAGCTTCTACCCCCAAGCCATAAGACTCCTGAACATCTAATTAAATGGCTACCCAGACTATTTGCATTGCCCCCCTCCCCCTACCGCCTCGATTTTACGCTGCTGCTACTCTCAGTTTATTATCTATACATAGTCACTTTAATAACTCTACATACATGTACAATTTACCTAAATTACCTCGACTAACCGGTGCCCCCGCACATTGACTCGGTACCGGTACCCCCTGTATATAGCCTCGCTATTGTTATTTTACTGCTGCTCTTGAATTATTTGTTACTTTTATTTCTTCTTTTTTTTAGGTATTCTTTCTTAAAACTACATTGCTGGTTAAGGGCTTGTAAGTAAGCATTTCACTGTAAGGTCTACACATGTTGTATTCAGCGCATGTGACAAATACAATTTGATTTGATTTTGATTTGATGACTTATACAATAGGCCTAGGGTTTCAAGCTCTGGTTGATTTCAAATGTAATGATATTTAGTTATATTGAATTGTGTTGAGGTCTAAATAGCATCATTAATGACTGATAAAGTATGGTCACATTTAATTTGCTCTGTTAAACCTACCTTTGGACTGACTTCAATAGCAACAGTGAGTCTCTCAACAATCATTCAACAATCATTCAACGTTATATAACGTTTAAATTCTGACATTGTTTTAAAGGTACAAATTCAACATATTTTATACAATGTTTGTCTATGTTGACATTTGTCTACCAGGATGACATAATCTTGTGGTTGAAATTTAAAATAAAAAAAACAGTTGATTACTTTTTTTCAAATCCAATGTATTTTCCAAATTACGTTTGAAACAACGTTGATTAAACCAGTTCACACATAAGCTTTTTTACCTACTATGTTTAATCCCTCTGGAGATTAAGAAAACAGTGCAAATATTGTACCTGGTGCAAACGCTTAGTAAATCTGTCACCTAGTGTCCGAGGGCTGAGCCTGTGGAAATCCCCTACATTTCAAACTCATGTCAGAGTTTTCCCTGTGATATTACTCTGACCCTCCAGGAAAGACATTGATCACATCATCTGATAGAGTGTAATGGTACATGCAGACCATACTACTGTATATATGGTTATCACTGAGATGACACCTCCACCACCACTACATCTGTTGAGCTGTATTCATCAGAGCTCCTTTACCAATGCTCTTTCTACCTCACATTGATACCCGAAGGTTACAGCTGATTCTGACTTCTCCACTGCCAGCTCGACACTCATCAATGGATATATTGCGTGTTATAATGATGCCAGAGTGAACGCCTCATAACACCAACATGGCCTGTGTCGTCAGAGTCTCAATGGTGGTGGATGAGGTGAGTTTCCCCCTTACTATGTAAAGCGCTTTGAGTATCCCAGTTGGTAAAAATCAAATCCATTCCACAGTCAGTGGATAAAGGACCATGTTATGTTTTGGTTGGGAACTTGGATACAAAAATATCAATGTTTGTCATATTGTTTCTTGTGGAGGCTGCTTGCTGATTGCTTTTGTTTATGACTTTAGCCCAACTGAATAAATTCATCCCCTCTGACAGTACTTCACATCAGCTGAATGTGTATAACTGTGCTTTGTACTGTATAATGAGCTTGATAAGCAAAGTGTTGTCCATGATCTTATTTCCATAAAGTTAGAGCAGGGAAGCTGGCAGCCAGCCAGACACTTGAGCACCTGCCGATCTTAGACTGCCATCTAGTGGCCAGAATAAACTTGCCAGCTCCCATCGCTTACCCTTAAAGAAGAAGATTAGAGAGCCTGTTTACAAACATAATATTAGCTACTCATGTATTGTGCACTGCATTTACAGTAATGAGCTGATGCAGGAGTCTATTGATATGGCAATCAGATGATTTTCAACAAAATGTTTAAGCACCTTATTATTCAAAATGTGTGTGTGTGCGCGCTCGTGTGTGTGTGTGTGTGTGTGTGTGTGTGTGTGTGTCAGCCTGTCAAAGATCAAGGCTTTCAAATTTCTTACTTAAATATCACAAAGCCCGCCAATTAAATAAAGTGCTGAACATGCTTTTTGACTCGGTGGCTCTCGAAATGTCAGAATCCAACTGCTTTGGGGGATGAGCGAGATGAGGGAAAAGGTCATGTGGGGTTGGTGTTTTCAGCTGCTGATTGGATTAGAAACCAGTGATGTACTATCTGGGTGGACCAGCTTTAGGCGACTGCGTGAGTCAATAGCCCCATTTAAACCTGGTTCTGACATGCGTCCTTTGTCTTGATCTTGTCCACATTCTGATTGTGCCCACATTTCTAGACAGGTGCAGATGATTAAAAGACGCACTGATTATGATCAGATCTTCCTGACCACCTCTGGAGGTAGTCAGGGATCCATTGTATCTGGATATCAATTAAGTGTAAACAGATCTGGATGGCCATTTAAATTGTCACTATACCGGTCTCTAAAATCATTCACAGGGAGCACCATTGACCTATGGCATCAATAATTGCTTTAAAATCAATAAATTCATATTATTTTGAATGAATATCTGTAAAATAATTTGAATACAGGGAGGCACCAGGAAATCTTGTCACAATTTGGACACAGTGGACGGATAAGAGACACATTTTACCACCATGGGTAGATGCAACAGCTACAATGTGGGCACAATCTTAATGTGGATAAGATCAGGACAAAGGACGAATGTTAGCACCTGGTGTAAACGAGGCTAATTACACTTTCCATGCAGAAATTGAGAAACACTATTAACAATTAAGGACAGAAAGCAAATACTTTACAAGTTTCTCAACATGATCCTAAAAAATAGAGCAACATTTAATGATACTTTGAAACCACTGCCTTGACTCATGTGTTTCATCATTGGTACTCAACCACACTACAACATAGCACGATGACAGCACAGTACAGCATATCTGTGGATCCATTGCAGCTGTCTGGGTGGACTGACAGGAGAGTCCCAGAGAGTGTGTATCCCACAAGGCAGTGGGGCTCTTCGTGCTGCTGTGCAATTTTCCTTGTCATTTCCCTCTCTGTTTGTTCTGTCATCACTCCTGGTGTGAGAGGTCCTTTCGCTGACCTGGGCGCCCGAGGCCCTCACTGAAATGTCACTCTCCCTGGGTTCCAGCCAAGCGTGAGACAGAGTCAGGACATCAACACAGGCCTGGAGAGAGGACCAGGTTTCAGGTCAGCGCCTAATAGAGTGCTCTGCTGTCTCTTATCTGACCCAGTCTTGCCTGGCAAACTGGCACAACTATCAGCTGGATGGTATCGACGAAGATGGAGGCCTCGCAACTAGCTCTTAGGAAACATTGCGGTATTCTTTTTTTTTATGTATTTTTTTTTACATTATTAGCTCAGAAAGTGTTTTGTATCATTACATACAGCCGGGAAAAACTATTGGATATAATAATAAATAAATAATAATATGCCATTTAGCAGACGCTTTTATCCAAAGCGACTTACAGTCATGCGTGCATATTTTTTTTTGTGTATGGGTGGTCCTGGGGATCGAACCCACTACCTTGGCGTTACAAGAGCCGTGCTCTACCAGCTGAGCTACAGAGGACCAGAGGAGCGACGGTAACTCACCAGCATTATGACCAGGAATACGACTTTCCCAAAGCAGATCCTTTGTTTGCTCTCCCCAGGGCAATTGAACTGATTCCAGCGGCTGACCCAAAACATCGCCGGCGGAGGAGAGGCAATCGGAGCGGCCAGCTGGTTCGACTTAGGAGGCGCGCACACCACCCACTACTTCCAAGTATACTACTCACTAATGTTCAGTCTTTGGATAACAAGGTCGACGAGCTCAGGGCAAGGATTTCTTTCAAGAGAGACATCAACGCCTGTAACATACTATGTTGCACGGAGACATGGCTCTCTGAGGATATTCTGTCAAAATCAGTCCAGCCAGATGGGTTCTCAGTTCATCGTGCAGACAGAAATAAATATCTCTCCGGGAAGCAGAAGGGCGGAGGTGTGTGTTTCATGATTAACGACTCATGGTGTAATTGTAGTAACATACATCCTTTTGTTCACCCAACCTAGAATAATACCTCACAATTAAATTCCGACCGTATTATCTTCCAAGAGAATTTTCCTCAGTTATAGTCACAGCCGTGTATATCCCCCCTCAAGCCGATACCACGACGGCCCTCAAAGAACTTCACTGGACTTTATGCAAACTGGAAACCACATATCCTGAGGCTGCATTTATTGCAGCCGGGGATTTAACAAAGCAAATTTGAGGACTAGGCTGCTAAAGTTCTATCAACATATTGACTGTTGTACTCGGGCTGCTAAAATCCTCGACCATTGCGATTCGAACTTCCGGGATGGTTATAAGGCCCTCCCCCGCTGTCCTTTCAAGAAATCTGACCACGACTCCATTTTCCTCCTCCCTTTCTATAGGCAGAAACTCAAACAGGAAGTACCCGTGCTAAGGACTATTCAACGCTGGTCTGACCAATCGGAATCCACGCTTCAAGATTGTTTTGATCATGCGGACTGGGATATGTTCCGGGTAGCATGCGAAAATAATTTTGACAAATACACTGAAACGGTGACTGAGTTCATCAGGAAGTGTATAGGTGATGTTGTGCCCACTGTGACTATTAAAACCTACCCTAACCAGAAACCGTGGATAGATGGCAGCAATCGCGCAAAACTGAAATTGCGAACCACAGCATTTAACCATGGCAAGGTGACTGGGAGATGGCAGAATACAAACAGTGTAGCTACTCACTCCGCAAGGCAATTCAACTGGCAAAACATCAGTATAGAGACAAAGCGGAGTCACAATTAGACGGCTCAGATACAAGACGTATGTGGCAGGGTCTACAGACAATCACGGACTACAAAAGGAAAACTAGCCACGTCGCCGGCACCGACGTCTCGCTTCCAGACAAGCTAAACACCTTCTTCGCCCGCTTTGAGGATAACACAGTGCCACCGACGAGGCCCACCACCAAGGACTATGGCCTCTCCTTCTCCGTGGCTGACGTGAGTAAGATATTTAAGCATGTTAAGCCCCGCAAGGCTGCCGGCCAAGACGGCATCCCTAGCCACGTCCTCAGAGCATGCGCAGACCAGCTGGCTGGTGTGTTTATGTTGTGGAAAATCACTATACTTTATTAACAATCAAAGTTCTTACAGAGTTTTTGTTGCATCAAGATATGACTTTATTAGAGTTTCAACAAAGCCGATGCCAGTCTGCAGAATTTGTGACCCCGACTTGATCTGTTTATAGAGATCCTTGAGTGCTTTGCCATCGGAGGAGGTTGACGAAGCACACAGAATCAGTTGCAACTGTTTAAACAAAGGTAAGCGACGTTCTTACTTAAACTGTGTGTTTTGATCAAGCTGAATCTGAGGGTAGGGTACGGAAGGGTTCTCTCCAGAATTTAAGGACCAAATTTAGCAGAAGAACAGAGATTTTGTTGGAATGAGAAATAAGCATCCATGCAATGTTATGGTTGATAAGTGTTAATAAGTTAAATCCTGTGGTACCGCTGTGGAGAGCTAGGATTAGCACTCCAGAGGGCTGAACGGGCAGGTGGCTAGCCAAGAGTTGTACATAAGACTGAGAGGGCCTACGGTACTGCTCTAACGTAGAGTTCATCGTTAGAGGACTGCTCGGGTAGGTGTGCATTATCCTGGTTGAGGTGATGCACAAATTAGACAGCTAAATCGGGTAAAAAAAAGTAGGTAATCTGCTGTAGGTGACACCATAAATTGGAAGTCGCGCCGTTCATCTCAGGTAGGTGAACGGTTGTGAACGCCACCAGGGCTTCAAATTATAGAGAAATAATTAGATAGAGTAGGTCTGCTCATCTCGTACGGGTGAATGGTTAGCTTGAGCGGCTGTGAGTCATTCAGTGATTCATTCTGTCTGATTCATTTAAGCACGAGTGGCTGCTTATCTGTGTGGGTGATCGGACAACAAAAATAAATCCTGTAAATTATAGCCTTTTCATTGTGGAGAAAGTGTAACGAAAGGGACTATATTTTAGGTCGTTTGAAGCTTCTAAGGCTGGTGGAGAAAGGGAAAGCCCAATCTTGCATTAGGGAGAGGAGAAATAATAGTATGTGGATATTCATTTACTAACGGAGGGGAGAGAGAAATCCTGTTGGAGGAACAGGTCACGTGTACAGGGGGTGATCATATGATGTCAACACATTGAATTTCGGTCAAGCTTAGAGGGGATCATCACATTTGGGAAATATAAAAGTAAATGTTGATAGAGTTAACATTCCAAATGTGGGTACTTTTATAGAAGGAAATTCCTGTAGGTTATACGAATATTGATTGTGTGTTTGGGAAGTAGCGTTGTATGAATGTGGTATGAGTAAATCTGAAGTTTGGAGAATGAGCTGGTGATATAATGATACCTGGGGGGGTATGGTAAAATTAACTTGCGGCAATAAAGGATCATTAGAAATACGAATGCGGTGAATGATATGAATAATATTGAAATATGATGAATGTTATCTGTGGATAATTGATTAGTAGAGGGTGGATAAAAGTGTAATAATATATAAGTGCTGGCTTGCGCGCCCAAACACGTAGACGTACTTGGGGGGTGGGAGACAGTACATAGATCATGTGATAGAGATAAAATTAAGCATTATAATAGCTATCTATCATTTCAGAAGCAGAGGTGATATGGTCAAGGAATTTTAGTATATATAAAATATAATTCATTTGAGTAAAGTCGTTAGATCTGTTTCCAAATCAAGGAATGTAGGTTTGACTCATTGACTGCTAAGTTATTGTCACGATCGTCAGGGAGAGAAGTAGACCAATGCGCAGCGTGTTGAACGAACATGTTTAATTTATTAAATAAAGCACGACCAAAACAACAAACGACTCGTAACGTCCACGGTGACAATGACCGAACACGGAACAAAAACCCACAAACACAAAGTGTTTCAGAGACAACCAGCCAACAGCTGACACTCGTTGCCTCTGATTGGGAGTCACTAAGGCAAACATAGAAAACAACAAACCAGAACCCCCAACATAGAAATAAACCACATAGAATGAACACACCCTGGCTCAACATATAGAGTCCCAGAGCCAGGGTGTGACAGTTATTTACGTTGAGCTTGTGAGATCTGTGTCCTTCAAAGCTATTTTGTGATGAATGTGGTATGTGCCAGATACTAAAACTACAGATCCTTATAATTTGAATAAAAGAGGATTTACTTTAATTTCAATTAAGCATTGTTCTGCATTACTGACTAAAATCTAGATTTTCTGATTAGAGTGTAAGACTGGGATTTAGGAGTTTGGGGGGTTTGAAGTGAACGACTTCCGTATTCAACAGGAATGGGGGGGAGAAAGATAGTTATTTTCTGTTGCGCCGAATAAGTTGATAATTTGAAAACTACTGAGAATATAGTTGTAATTTGGAATAGTGAATTGAATATGGATGTGAATTAAATGTATGCTTGTCAACGATAGCAAGTATTTGTTTTATTAATTAGAGTGTAATCAGAAAGGACAGTTACAGGATTTGAATAGCGGACTGGCAATTGTGATAGAGCTGAGGCCGTGATTTGAATTGATAACAAAGGAAAGCAATTTAATAGGGAAGTTAGAATTTCAACAGTGAATTGTTTGGGTAGACAGAGGAAAGTAATGTCTTTTAGTAATATGAATGCAAATATACTAGCAGTTATTGGGGGTTTCGGAATAGACTTTACTAATGCCATGTTTTAGTTTGCGGGTAAAAGAGAGACAGACCAGCGAGTACGAATCGAGCTGTAAGGGAGATTAATAATAGGAATCTAGATAGGAGAATTTAGGATAGGGATTAGCAGTCCAGATATAAACAAGGAAAAGGGAGAGTTGGAAGCCAAGGTTTGGGAATAAATGCCGAGACGAAGATTAGAAAGAGAACCACAGGAAAACAGATACAAAAGTTCAGATACGGGGAAAATAGAGTACGTTAATACAACGGGAGGGTTTTTGAAAAGTAGAGTAAGGATATTGATCGGGTCTAGCGACCTAGAACGAATAGGGTACTGGGAAAATACCTAGGGACCTGAAAAATGGGGGGCTATTTTATAGGTTTGGGATAAGATAAGGGAACATAGGAAAATAAGAGTATAGTTCGAAAGCACAGGGGAGTGAGTGTCTTATTTTAATGGGAGATGAGACAAGGGAACAAAGGATAAGAAGAATATTAAAAGAAAGGCAAGGGATAATCTCAAGAGAGAGAAAGAGATAAATCTTGAAAATATTATGTGAGGAAGGAAAGAGTTAGAGGGACAGCATAGCAAAGGCTAGAAGGATAATAATGGAGAGGGAGAGTGGACCAAAAAAGGCTGGCTTAACTACACCACCACCATACACCGAAGGGGGGCAGTATTCTCAGGTCACAGGTTTAGTCTCAATAACAGGGAATGTAGAGATAGAAGAGGAAGAAAGGAAGCAGCATGTTTCCACACCAAGGAGAGGAGAACAATCACATTTAGGTATAAGCTGTTATGGAAGACTGAGGGGGATGTTAACGGAACTGGAAAATGATGAGATAGATGAACAAGAGTATGATGGGAAACAGGATGGGGGGAATACAAGTGATGAGGAAGGTGAAGAACTTAGTATGCTGACTCTGATCAAGGACAGAGTGAGACAGAAGGACTAACGTCAGAATCACGCAAGGAATTATGCGACCATATTATCCACGCAATGGAGAAATACAGGAGGGATGAACGGAAATTGGAGAAGCAGTGGAGAGAGATTCTGAGAAAACTGGGACAGTTGCAGCTGGAAGAGCTGACAAGAAAGGACAAAAAGAAAACACAAGCTACACCTGTTCTCCAAGGAGATCAACAGATACCGCCTCAGCAGCAAGGCCAAAGAGCTCCTGCCTTACCAGTAGTGAATGTGTACACACAACAATCCCCTGGAGAGTGGCAAAACAAGAATAATGAAAATGGACCCAAGAATCAATTGTACCAACCACAGCATCAAACACACCAGAATGGTGGACCAGGTGTCTGCTGGGGGTGCAATCAATCAGGACATATGAGAAGGGATTGTCCTACCAAGCCGTGGGTGCCTAGGCAACCACAACAGGAACAATGGCAAAGAAATGGCACCAGCGAAAATTAATGGCAGCAGTCTTGGAACTCATGGGAAGGACCAAATCAGGGTAGCTAGAGAAGCATTTATTTTGGACTAGGTGACAGGACTAACTTTTTGTAGGTTCTAGATTGATTGCACAACAATTTCTATTTTTACTAAAATCAATGCAGCAGGTTGAAATGATTTGATTACTGGAAAGTGGTTATGGGTTTTATGTTATAGGTGTATATTCTACTTAATGAAACATGATAATGTCTGATGTGTCTTGATTGGGAGTCTTTTTTCTGGGATTGATGGAAATCCCCTACAGTATGAATGATAAGGTAGATGTAGGAGACCACGTCTCAAACAACATTTTAATAGATACTTGGGATCAAATATCACTGATTCCTTACACTGAGAAATTGACTGTATTTGTGACAGGGAAAGGTATTATATTCAGTGGGGTTAAAGAATCCTTCCGAGGGTCAAAGATAATGGATTCTGAAAGGTGAAATGTAAATTCACAATATGTATGGGTGACAGCGCGAATGAGGGTTATAAATAGTCAAATGGTGTATCATGTTGCATTTAAACAATCGCTGGAGGGTTGAATTTGAGTGTTGTGGATTGTAGTAAAGTGTGATGGGCTGTCGAATGACGAGGACACTAATGGGCGAAACCATCATCACATTAGTAAACAATTTTGGTAGAAGGGGGGCCACAGGGCATGTGGGAACATACAACCAACGAGGCCAGAGATAGCATATTTGGGGATTTTAGTTTGATGTCATGAAGCATGTTGGGGGTGATTGAGTGGTAGCAGTGCCGCTAGGGAAATGCCTAGGGGTTTAAATCTTATGGGATTTTATTTTGTTTTATGTGCACTGGATTGTGGAATTCACCGGGGAAGGGAGCAGTCACAAATGATGTTCTTGGGGGTTGTCTGAAAGGGGAGATCAAGAGATGTGGCAATAGAGAGTGAGAATTTCGAATTTAAATTGTTTGGACTGATTAAGAGGTATCAAAATGGAAACTAACTAAATGTGTACTTTCTCTTCCAGGAAAAAGGGGGGAGTGATTTTCTGTTTTCTTTGAAATATTTTCCAAGACTAGAAATAAGGCCTGGCTATTTTTTGTTTGTTTATTGTTTTACTATCTGGTGTTCAAATAACCATAAACAACCTACAGTACAGGATTTTAATTTTTTATTTTAGGGTTCTTTTCACGGGGTAGAAGTGGTATGTCTTAAGGGGGAAAAACACATGTATTTTGGGCTTTTACTTACTGAATGATAAGTAACTACGTGTGATTTATTTTGAAACGAGCTGTACTAAGGACTTAATGTATACTTGGTATACACAACATTTATGAGATGTTTTGAACGTTGGTGATGTTTAGTATATTATTGGATGGAACAATTCATTGAATAATTTCAATGACCTCTGCAATATTTCCTGGCTTTATAGTGTGACTTGATCACCCGCACTGTAAATCCTAGAGGCATGCTGAATTGGGGGTTGGTTATAATAAGGAATTGTGAAGAAGTATATAATTTGGCAATAATCCTATATATCATTCCAAACAGGACCAGTATGAAGTGAGCGAGTTAGTCCTGAAGGAGAGATATTCCTTGAATAATGTTATGGAATGCAAGTAGGTTAAGATATTATCAAATGTTGTCATTTTAAATTCAGTTATTATTTCTGGTTTAAAAAGCAATATTGTTGGTGGTTTGTTTTTTGAACATATGAATCACGATGTGATGCATGTGTCCAAAGGGGGAAGTTGGGATTACAGGGGTTTTAACAGTTTTCATGTATTTATGGGGGCTTACAGGGGGTTTTACAGGGGTTTTAATGGTTTTGGGCTTACAGGGGTTGTAATGGTTGTAATGTTTTTGTGGTGAAATATGCAAGTTGTATTAAGGATATGAACAGTAGTAATAATGTGTTAGGTTAAATGTTTTTTTGTTTTTGTGATAGGAGGCAGGGTGTAGAGGAAGTCTGTCTATGAAACGAGTGGACTGCAACAAGCTGCAAGGAGGTGCGCTTCATAATCTCAAGGCTTCTCCTGACAGAGGAGAGGAAATAAGTAGCATACTGTGTCTCACCTAACCTAACAATGGTCTTAAGACTTTCTTCCCATGGGTGAAGGTAACTGCCTAACTGAGTAGGAGAAGCTGAGCATTTTCTGCGCCCTGGAGACTATGTGATGGTAAAAGACTACAAAAGAAAGAGCTGGAAAGACCCTATGTGGAGGGGCCCGTACCAGGTGCTGTTGGCTACCTCAATGATGGTAAAAGTGGCAGAGACAGATACTTAGATCCATGTTTCCCACTATAGGAGTGTTCCAACCCCAGGAGAGGAAGATGGCCCCACCATTGGGTAGCATTGTTTTCTGTTGTGTCTGTCTGTGTTTGTGTGTCTTTGCAGCAGTAACTCCGAGCTTCCCTATGGGTAGGCTGGTAGAAGGACACTCTTCGCAGACCGATGTCGATGGGTTGAGAGGGACTTTGGCTGATCTGGAGACTCTAGTGACGGAAGAAGGTTAAGAGCCAAGAGGGTACCATAAGGAAATCAACGATCTAGAGATGAAGGACATGGAGCTGGCGAGAATCAGGAGATGGAGGAGGATAGCAATGCTAATGATGAGCTACGTGCTCTTGCTGATTCCCCTCGGGGGAGGGCCAGACCTTCAAGACATCCCAGACCTTCAAGACCTCCAAGACCTTCAAGACCTCCAAGAAATCCTAGACCTCCAAGATATTCCAGACATCCAAGGCGCACCAGATATCCTCATCATTGATTTCTCTGCCCTTGATTAGGTCCCCTACACTAAGGGGAATAGCATACTGACAGTAGTGAAGAGCAAAATATCAAGACAGAGATATAGACAGGATTAAAATGTATATTCCTGCGCAAGCAGGAACCATAACTAGAATACAGAATGGGATCGCTAATAAAGTACAAGGGTTAAACTGGTTATTGGTGTGGGAGGAACCAGCACAAGGGGTATGGGGAAATCACATGGGGTAACTGTGACTTTAAGATAATAAAAGAAAAAGACAGGTGGATCATAAACATAAGGGTAGAAGCCCAAGACTTAGATAAACAATTTGATGTAGTACTTAGTGCTACAATTCCAGGGGGAGTGTTGGTGAAGTAGTTATTCCTTGGGAAAGTGCACTAAACCTTGTACATGTTAGAGCCATACCAACTGCAGAAGAAAGGGAATGGAAGGAGCCATTAAACAATGATTGGTATAGATGAGCACAATATAGTACATTAAAATTAAATAAAGAAAATAGTCTAATATGCACCACATCTCTGGTAAAATAATTAACAGTAATTCCAAATCCTCACAGTTGCCAGGACTGTGCTATGTTCAACCACAACTTCTGTCATTTAAGGGACTCAGAAAGACCATATTGCCCAGCAGAATGTTTGTTATATTTAGGAAATCCTAAATATGACCAATTTTATAATCAACCAGGATGTGGAGAGAAGTGTAGGCAATTGTTAGAATAGGAACAAGGAAAAGGGAAACACCAGAGTAATATCAAAATAGACTATGTGCAAATATAGGAGTGTTACAATAAAACAATTGGGTTATATAATTTGGGAGAATTCAAGGGAGAATGTGGAACTATGTGGCATTTATACAGATAGATTTTTATTTGAGGGGTGTCTGCATTCCAAAGGCTATCAGGCAGCAGGATCAAGTATTAGAAATTGGTATTAAGAATGAGTGGTGAAACATAATAATTTGTCATATAGACAATGCTTATAGGGATGTGTTGGATTAGAAATGAACTCAACTAAACTGTTATGATTTGTCCTTTCTCGAGGTTACTGTGGATGGTGTCTTAATGCATAGCACGGATAATTCTGTCCAGAACAGTGTGAACCTCAATAAAAACCAAAAACCCTCTATCTGGCTGAAGAGGAGCAACAAAGGCATTGAAGACGTTCCTGTCCAGCACCACCTCTACCAGGAGACCTTAATCAGAACCAGCATCAAATCAAAGCAATCAATTGCCTTTTCTTTTATGCCTTTTCTCTCAAGAATGTGACAGGAGTCCATGTGGAGTGAGCAGGAAGAGAGATCTATTCTAATACAACATTTCTCATAGTTTGTCAAAATGGACAAAACAGAATGGAGGTAGAGGTGGGGCGGCTCAGGTGTGACATTAGAATTGGGACATTGCCATGGGTAATCCAAGATGAACTATGAAGCTATCTGAAGAACATAATGAAGATGCCAGAGGATTGAGTGCCGGTGGATGAATATATGTGAGTTAAAGATGTTGAAACTATTCTTAAACATGTCCTAGGTAGTATGGTTAAAACAATGCTACGTTAGTTTTAATGTGTTAGGATACTAACACTTATCTTGGAATGATTTTATGTAGAAATATTGATATTTTTATTATGAGTATAACCTTGAATGCAAAGATCGTGATTGATAGCATAAACATAATATACTTTTGTAAATTTATGGGATTAGTAATCCCATTAGGAGGGATATGATGTGTATTTTTAATAGACTATGAGGTGAAACTGAGTTAATCATCAACATATTGTTAACATTCTTTGTGGCTAACTGAATTGGGTAATTTCACTGTGTCTGTGGGTAAAAGAGGGAAGCTGACCCAGGGTCAAATTGCTTGCTCTTACTTAGATCCATGGTAGTCTTATCATATCAGAGACTGAAACTGGCTTGGGCCTTTTGTTTCTATCTTCAAACACAGTGAAAAGAGCCGGGGTTGAACAGAGTTTAAACTAAACATGAGTGTTTTTGCAAGATAAGGATTGATTAATTGTAGTACTCTGAACTTAATGAAAGTCGAATTTAGCCGCCCTCAGAGATAAAGGAAGTGGGCGGAGCAATAAAAGAGTGGGAAACTGAGGAGGGCACTATATAAGATGGAGGGAGAGAAGAAGAGGGGGTGCCACTCTGCAGACTGGCATCAGCTTTGTTGAAACTCGAATAAAGTCATATCTTGATGCAACAAAAACTCTGTAAGAACTTTGATTGTTAATAAAGTATAGTGATTTCCCACAACATTTACGGACATATTCAATCTCTCCCTTTCCCTGTCTGCTGCTTCAAGATGGCCACCATTGTTCCTGTACCCAAGAAAGCAAAAGGTAACTGAACTAAATGACTATCGCCCCGTAGCACTCACCTCTGTCATCATGAAGTGCTTTGAGAGACTGGTCAAGGATCATATGACCTCTACCTTACCTGTCACCCTAGACCCACTTCAATTTGCTTACCGCCCAAATAGATCCACAGATGATGCAATCGCCATCACACTGCACACTGCCCTATCCCATCTGGACAAGAGGAATACCTATGTAAGAATGCTATTCATTGACTATAGCTCAGCATTCAACACCATAGTACCCTCCAAGCTCATCATTAAGCTCGAGGCCCTGGGTCTGCACCCCGCCCTGTGCAACTGGGTCCTGGACTTCCTGACGGGCCGCCCCCAGGTGGTGAAGATTGGAAACAACATCTCCACTTCGCTGATCCTCAACACTGGGGCCCCACAAGGGTGCGTGCTTAGCCCCGTCCTGAACTCCCTGTTCACCCATGACTGCTTGGCCAAGCACTCCAACTCAATCATCAAGTTTGCAGACGACACAACAGTAGTAGGCTTGATTACCAACAATGACGAGACAGCCTACAGAGAGGAGGTGAGGGCTCTGGGAGTGTGGTGCCAGGAAAATAACCTCTCACTCAACGTCAACAAAAAAAAGGAGATGATCGTGGACTTCAGGAAACAGCAGAGGGTGCACCCCCCTATCCACATTGACAGGACCGTAGTGGAGAAGGTGGATCGCTTCAAGTTCCTTGGCGTACACATTGTTGAGACTTCTAGCTCACTCAGGAAAAGAAAAAGGAGAAAATAATAATATATATATATATAAATAGATAAAAGAGAAGAAAATGGGTCTGATGTGTTCAATTAAATGGGGAATGAGTGATGCTCAGATTTCTTAGATGCTCAGATATGTTACGTTATGTGCGCATGCGCAGCTTCACTAGAGACTTAAATTATGGCACCTGGTAATCATTTCACGACAGACAATCATCAGGAATACACAGCCCGTTGGTATGTAACTGCGAACTACTCACAGTCTAGTATTAATGTTTAAGTCACTTATATGTTTGAGCACTGAACGTTTACCTCACTGTGTCGGTGTTAGTTGGCCGAGAGTAACTTGTGGCTCGCTGGGTGCGGTAGCTCAGCGACCCAGATTCTGTATAGCATTAGGCTATCATTATCAGCCATTTGCGTTGTGCTGATTGTTCAGAGCACTCTGCTGGTTTCTGGTGGCGGTGGTGATAGCGGTGGTTTGGTTCGGTGATCCATGGTGGAGCGCCGCGTTGTGTTGCGTTTGTGCATGGGTGGGTCCGTTGGACAAGGCATGTGGTGGCATCGGTTCTGTGTCCTGTGGCAGCATCCGTGGCAACGGCGGAGTCGCTGTGCGCATGCTCCTCTGGCGCTAGACATTCTGGGTGATGTAGTCAATGCTGGTTTAAGCCTGATTAGCCACATTTTTGATGGTGTTGTAGGCTTATTTGATTTTCATTATTTACATTATTATTATATTAAATTATTTGAATAATATTTACATTATTATATTTGAATAATATATTGTCATTATTTGTTTGTTGTAATTCAGGTTTATGACCTGTGGTCATATGATTTAAAATAAAATTAAGGACAAAACACGAGTCATGACATTGTGTGCTTCCTGGTGAGCCTTTTCGGAGGGCTAAATGACGAAAAATCCGAACAGTCATAAACCACGGTTCTCCTTTCACATGGATAATGCAAGGACTAGAACATTCGTCATGAGACTAACTTCTGATAAGCTAACAGTCCACCCATAAAGCTGTCTGCTCATCTGCTGACTTACTATGCAAATCATTAATGAGTGAAAGCCAAGAAGAGGATAGAGTCTACAGTTAAAGGACTACTTAAAACCCAGTTGGCGGAAAACACTTGAACTTGAGTTAAACGCTAGAAAAGTTGGCAAGATGGCAGCATCAGAGGAGGAGCTGGAGAGGCTAAAACAGAAGCGGTCAGCAGCCCAGACTGCGTTCACTAGAAGAGCCAATTACCTCGCCTCCAGAGCTAGTGCACTGGGGGAAAGTGAAATGAGAAGTGAGTGGAGGAACTTTAAAGTGGATCACTCCAGAGTCAGAGATGCAGGGTTTGAGTATGCCACGGCCCTGAGAGAAGTGGACGACGATGAAGTCAAAAAGAAGGCGGAAAACATTGACGGAAAAACAGCAGAATGTGACTGTAAGTTTGGTGAAACTGAACAAATCATCCTGATCAACTTCTGGACAAGGTTCGCTGAGGCGGAAATTACCACCCTCACTGAAGAGGCTGGATCAGCCATGGACCAGGCCGAGGCAACCGATCACCACCGTATGACCAGGAGGGAATGTGAATTGATTCATAGGAACCTGGAACGGGAGGTCTACAACTTCGAACAAGGATTGGATGAGTGAAAAGATTTGATCCCTCGGTCCAAGGCAACAGAGTCAAAGGACCAGATCCGGAAGTTGAAGAAAAGGCGTGAAAAACTGTGGGATGAGTGGGCATGGAAAGGCGGCTCTCAATCTGACAACGAAGAGAAACTGGGAAGAGAACCAATTGTGGAGCAGGAGGAGCCAGTTGGGGCTTACAACTACAAGCCCCAGATCAACCTAGAACGTGCACGCTTGCCCATGTTTGCTGGTAATATGAGGGATTACTACCGCTGGAAAGCTGAATGGGAGGACTTGCAACGTCTGGGAAACCCTCATGGATTGGAAAATGTGAGGAAATTCCATCTCCTGGGAAGCCTAGATGGAAAAAGTCAAGAGGGACCTCATATTGTCCAGCTGTGGATCCGCCAACGACGTGTTCAGGCTCCTGGACAACAAGTACGGAAATAAGCCGAAAATAGTGCTGCTGATTGCACAAGAAGTGCAAGGACTTTTCCCCATTAAAGGAAACCATCCGAGGAAGACAATCAAACTGATTCAAGCCGTGGAGAGAGCTCTTCGTGACCTACAAGTCTTAGGGGAGGAAGATGCTGTAAAGAACCGAGTGGTTGTACAGTCGATTGAAAGTAAGCTTCCTGACTCCCTGAAAGAAAAGTGGATAACAATCAAAAATGACCCTGGAAGCGGGTTTTCACCACGCAACCACTTCGACTGTCTACTGCAATAATTGAAAAAGCAGGAGGACATTCTCGAGGAGCTAGACCAGCTACAGCCTGGCGGACAATACTGAGAGGTCAAGCGAAAAGAAAAAAGAAAGGAGGGCATTCACCAGAGCCACATCAGGAAACACCCTAAAGGGCTCTCAACCAAGCTCATGCATCACTTGTGGAGACAACGAGCACGGAGGTAGGCTGTTCGCCTGCAAGGTCTTCAAGAAGCTCAATCTGACAGGCAAGAAGGCTCAGCTTAGGAGAGCAGGAGCATGCTTTAAGTGCTTGCGCCTTCATGGTGACGATGGCGGCTGCACACAAAAGTATCTATGCTCAAAGGATGACTGTCAGAAAGAGGGCTCTTCAGACCACAATTACTTGCTCTGTCCAAAGCCACAGATCAAGAAGAAAGAGGAAAAGAGCGGAGAGCAGAGCGAGGCAAAATTGGGGAAAAGGGGGCTTGGACTAACCAACAAACAGGAGGAGCTCTTTGCCAAAGTTTCTCCAGAGCTGCGAGCAGAGTTCAAAGAAGCCTTTTCAAATAAGATCACGACAAAAGTGTGTGCTAGCACTGGTTGTGAGCCAAAAGAGTGCCCTGTCATTATGATGCTGTTGGATGTGACGACAAATTCTGGCCAGCTAGTCGGTACGTTGATTGATCTCGCTTCAGATACTAATTATATCTCTAATAAAGCAGCAGAGCGTCTTAAGCTAAATGGTGAGAACATTAAGTTGATTGTCCAAGGTGTTGGAGGGATGGAGAAAACCATTACTACCAAGAAGTATACCCTGAGGCTGAGAGTAAAAACTCCCAAAGGTACAATAGCAGAGCACAAACTCCTTTGTTACGGCTTGGAGGATGTTGTGAAGGTGAACCAGGCTGTCACGCCACAGCAACTGCAGAAGTTCTTTCCAAATGTTCCACTCAAGGACTTGGTCCGGCCCGAAAAGATCGACCTGTTGATTAGTCACAGGGAGGGTCGCCTGGTCCCACAGCCAGTCAGAATAGTTGGAGACCTCGTCCTCTGGGATGGCCCCCTTGGGAAGACTGTTGGTGGAACGCATCCTGACCTCTTTGAAGTGATAGACCTAGCAGTGCACAGGTCTGAAACACATTTCGCTAGGTCAATGAGAACCGCTTCAAGGGCGTACAAAGAGATTCTCGTGAAGACGGAAGGACCCAGTGGAGTTTCGGTGGAAGGAGAAGACGCAATCCTCCGAAACACTGCAACTACCAACAAAGACGTTTTTGAATGGTTCAAGTGGGACAGTATTGGCGCTGCCTGTGACCCTCAGTGTGGTGGCTGCAGATGCGGTAGGTGCCCCCCTGGAGGCAAGGAAATTACCCTAGGAGAGGATAGAGACTTGGAGAAAATAAAGGAATGTCTCACCTACGTGCAAGCTGACAAGCACAGCGAATCCCCTCACTAGGACGCAGCTTACCCGTGGAAAGGAGACCCCGCAACGCTGCCTGACAGTCGACGTGCAGTGGAAGCGACCATTTTAAACACTGAGAAACGACTGGAGAGGGAGCCGGAATGGAAGGCTGCGTACAGAGAGCAAATCCACGATATGGTCTCAAGAGGGGCTGCCGTTAAAGTCACCCAAGAGGAAATCGATAGCTGGAAGGGACCTAAGTGGTATATCAGTCATTTAGTTGCTCCTAATCCTCACTCAACCACTACCCCTGTAAGAATCGTCTGGAACAGTAGCCAAGAATTCATGGGAATAAGTTTAAATGACCTACTGTACAAGGGTCCTGATGTTCTAAATCAGATAAGGGGCGTGCTTCTGAGATTCAGGACTGTGTTGTACGCCGCCCTGGGCGATGTTAAAAAAATGTACAACTCTGTCTGGCTAGAAGACAAAGAAGCACACCTCCATCGATTCCTCTGGAGAGACAATCCTGAGGAGGTGATCGAAGTCTTTGCTGTCGTCAGGGTCAACATTGGCGATAAACCTGCTGGTTGTATCGCCCAGGTGGCAATGAGAGAAACAGCCAACCTGCCCCAGTTTGCAGCCATGGTTGAGGAGCGCAGAGTTGTGGTAGAAGATAGTTATGTGGATGACATCTTGACGTCCCACAATGACTTGCGGATACTGGAGAAAATCACCAAAGGAGTGGAAAATATCTTAAAGGCTGGAGGTTTCTCCCCTTAAGCCATGGGTCTTATCAGGCCAAAGTGGAGGTCTGCAACCACAACTGATGCCAGTATCAGTAAGACAACTGTGAGTGTGCCCAAAACGCTGGTGTTACCCAACCAGATGCGGGACGAAGAAAGCAAAGCACTTGGAGTCGGCTATGAACCAGAGACTGACAAACTTCGTGTGATGATCTCCGTAAATTTCTCAAAGAAGAGAGGAAAGATGAGGACAGGAGTCGATTTGCGCGAAGAGGAAGTCAGAGGTAAAACTCCAAACCCATTGACCCGTCGGATGCTGCTAAGCCAGATCGCTGGATTCTACGACCCCATTGGTCTTGCCACACCCGCAAAGCAGAAAGGGGTGATGCTTGTGAGAGAAGCTTACCAAAAAGCGAGTATAAGCAGTCCAGTTAAGGACACTTGGGATGACCCACTCTCACCAAAACTACGGGAGGCTTCCATAAGACTCCTCAAAGAATATGTGAGACTTGCCCAGATCAGGTTCGAAAGAAGCCTCACACCAACCGGAACCATAGGCCATCCAATGGGAGTCACGTTTTCAGATGGGAGTGAGGCTTCCTACGGCGTGGTGCTCTATCTCCGTTGGAAGACGAGAATGGGGTCGAGTGAGGCTGGTTGAGTCAAAAGCAAAGCTTACCCCCTCTCAACCAGAAAGGAGACGTGATTAAAGCAGAGGTATGTGGTGCTGTCTTTTCGATCCGCCTGAGAAAATACCTTGTAAAGCACTGCCGCATCAAGGTCGCACGCTGGGTCCACTTCGTGGATAGCCAAACAATCCTGGGAGCAATTCACAAGGATAGCTATGGCTACCAAACTTTCTTTGCTAACCGCATCGGAGAAATCCAGAAGGTTGGACCAGTGGAAGACTGGAGGTGGATTGAGGGCAACCTGAACATAGCAGACATCATCACAAGGGGAGCAACTCCTGAGGAACTCGATGAAGGGTCAGAGTGGCAACAAGGCCCAGAGTTCCTGAGTTGGCCTGAGGCTGAGTGGCCTGTGAAAACGGCCAGTGAGATAGTGACCAGCGTGGCTGATGACGTTAAAAGGTTGCAGAGAAGAGCGTTCTCAGCTGTAGTCACCAGGTCTCAGGCAGAGAAATTCTCAGGCCCCAGCAATACTGATGTTGGGGCAAACTTGCAAGACTCCGCACCGCAACCGCAGATGAAAGACCAAGGTCCAACTCCAGCAGTAGAGAGGCCAACGAGGAAGCCCTGGGGTGTAGCTCTAGTGCACCTTGTTGGGCCCGAACGATTCAGTAGCTTGTCTAAATTGTGTGGAACAATCGCCTGGGTTCGAAGGGCTGCAGAATCCTGGCTGAGGACAAGCTACCAAGCCTCGAGCTCAGCAAAGTGGGAGGTGAGGGGCCCCAGGCTGTCTGTGGGAGAGAAAACGGCGGCTTTCCAAGACCTAGCCCTTGCGGCCCAAGACGGCGTGAACTTTCAGGATACGACCTTAAACCGCCTTGTTGTGATTAAAGATGACAACAATGGACTCTTACTTTGTGGTGGTAGAGTCCAGTCTTGGAATGAAGACGGAACCGCTGTACCTTTAATCCCGCTCCGGTCGTGGCTGGGGCCTTGCTTGCGAGGGAAGCTCACGGGCGAATCATGAAGGGGTGGCTGCCACACTGCTGCACACTAAAAGAAAGGCCTGGGTTGTGCAAGGTTGGAGGACAGTGAAGAAGGTGGTTAACAGGTGCATCACTTGCAAGAAGCAAAGAGCCCGGCTGTGCCAGCAAGTGATGAGCGCTCTTCCTCAGGAACGTACCAGTAGAGCGAACCCATTCAAGTATACTACACTAGACCTCTTTGGACCCTTTGAAGTGATGGACGCTGTTAAGAAAAGAACCAAGAAAAAGGTCTGGGGAGTCGTGTATTGTTGCATGACTTCCAGAGCCGTCCATGCTGATCTCGTCGACGACCAGTCTTCTGAGAGCTTTCTTCAGGCCTACTCTCGGTTCACTGCTCTGAGGGGGCATCCCAAAAAGCTATGGTCAGACAGAGGTACAAACTTCGTGGGCGCCAGGCCTGCTCTGAGGGAGCTACACAAGCACCTGGCCTGTTTGCAGAAGGCATCCGTTGAAGACAAGGCTGCCAGAAATAGTACAGAGTGGCAATGGGACTTTCATCCTGCAGACTCGCCACACAGGAATGGAGCAGCAGAGGCAGCTGTCAAGCTCCTTAAAAGAGCTCTTAACAGTCTTGGCGGATCAACTGGCTGCTACACCTGGGGGGAGCTCCAGACCCTTCTCTACTCTGCAGCCAACTTGACTAATGAGCGACCCATCGACGCCAGGGCACAGGAACAAGAGGACTCAGTGGAGTACTTGACCCCCAACTCACTTATCCTGGGGCGCACCGGACAGGGAGGAGACATACACGGAATCGACATGGAAACCCGCTCTTGGCGCAGACTGAGGGCTGTCCATGCTGGAGTCGACAGGTTCTGGAAGAAATGGAGTGAACTGGCAGGACCAAACTTGTTCATACGACACAAGTGGCACCGAGCAGAGAGAAGTATCAAGGTTGGAGACGTAGTCTGGATTGCGGACCAGAACGCCCTAAGGGGGCAGTTCCGGCTCGGCCGGGTTGCTACAACATATCCAGACGAGAAGGGGGTTGTCCGGGATGCGAACATAACAACCTGCATGGGTCTTCCTGCTCCCATGGTTCCCAGGGCCTGGAGAAAGGACTCTAACATGCACACGACAATCGTCATTCGCAGGGATGTGCGGAGGTTGGTGATCTTGATTCCTGCTGAAAACCAAGAGGAGGTAAGATAAGTCCTCGCCATGGGTACCCAAAGACTGTGACTCTGTGTTCTTTGCTTAGCTAGCGGGTAACCCTGGGAGGCAACTGAGTGCTTCAAGGGCAAACCTACACTCAGTAGGAGGAAAGGTGGTGGAGCCTACCTCCTTAGTTAATACATATTTGTTTGTAAATGCCTTTAGTTTGAAATTCTCACTGAGAGACTCAAGAGACTGTGCCCTCCTTGGATCTTTGATCAGTCGGCCAAGTGGGAGGTGTTGAGACTTCTAGCTCACTCAGGAAAAGAAAAAGGAGAAAATAATATATATATATATATAAATATAAATAGATAAAAGAGAAGCAAATGGGTCTGATGTGTTCAATTAAATGGGGAATGAGTGATTTCTTTAAGTTTCTTAGATGCTCGGATATGTTACGTTATGTGCGCATGCGCAGCTTCACTAGAGACTTAAATTATGGCACCTGGTAATCATTTCACGACAGACAATCATCAGGAGCACACAGCCCGTTGGTATGTAACTGCGAACTACTCACAGTCTAGTATTAATGTTTAAGTCACTTATATGTTTGAGCACTGAACGTTTACCTCACTGTGTCGGTGTTAGTTGGCCGAGAGTAACTTGTGGCTCGCTGGGTGCGGTAGCTCAGCGACCCAGATGCTGTATAGCATTAGGCTATCATTATCAGCCATTTGCGTTGTGCTGATTGTTCAGAGCACTCTGCTGGTTTCTGGTGGCGGTGGTGATAGCGGTGGTTTGGTTCGGTGATCCATGGTGGAGCGCCGCGTTGTGTTGCGTTTGTGCATGGGTGGGTCCGTTGGACAAGGCATGTGGTGGCATCGGTTCTGTGTCCTGTGGCAGCATCCGTGGCAACGGCGGAGTCGCTGTGCGCATGCTCCTCTGGCGCTAGGCATTCTGGGTGATGTAGTCAATGCTGGTTTAAGCCTGATTAGCCACATTTTTGATGGTGTTGTAGGCTTATTTGATTTTCATTATTATTATATTATATTATTTGAATAATATTTACATTATTATATTTGAATAATATATTGTCATTATTTGTTTGTTGTAATTCAGGTTTATGACCTGTGGTCATATGATTTAAAATAAAATTAAGGACAAAACACGAGTCATGACATTGTGTGCTTCCTGGTGAGCCTTTTCGGAGGGCTAAATGACGAAAAATCCGAACACACATCACTGACAAACTGAAATGGTCCACCCACGCAGACAGTGTGGTGAAGAAGGCACAACAGAGCCACTTCAACCTCAGGAGGCTAAAGAAATTTGGCTTGGCACCTAAACCCTCACAAACTTTTATAGATGCACAATTGAGAGCATCCTGTCGGGCTGTATCACCGCCTGGTACGGCAACTGCACCGCCCGCAACCACAGGGCTCTCCAGAGGGTGGTGCGGTCTGCCGAACGCATTACCGGGGGCAAAGTACCCACCCTCCAGGTCACCTACAGCACCCAATGTCACAGGAAGGCCAAAAAGATCATTATGGACATCAACCACCCGAGCCACTGCCTGTTCACCCCGCTATCATCCAGAAGGCGAGATCAGTACAGGTGAATCAAAGCTGGGACCTGTTGGCATGGGTCCTCAGATCCTCAAAAAATTCTACAGCTGCACCATCGAGAGCATCCTGACTGGTTGCATCACCGCCTGGTATGGCAACTGCTTGGCCTCTGACCGCAAGGCACTACAGAGGGTAGTGCGTACGGCCCAGTACATCACTGGGGCAAAGCTTCCTGCCATCCAGGACCTCTATACCAGGCGGTGTCAGAGGAAGGCCCTCAAAATTGTCAAAGACTCCAGCCACCCTAGTCATAGACTGTTCTCTCTGCTACCGCACGGCAAGCGGTACCGGAGTGCCAAGTCTAGGTCCAAAAGACTTCTCAACAGCTTCTACCCCCAAGCCATAAGACTCTGAACAGCTAATCATGGCTACCCGGACTATTTGCACTGCCCCCCACCGCATCCTTTTTACGCTGCTGCTACTCTGCTAAGTATTTATGCATAGTCACTTTACCTCTACCCACATGTACATATTACCTCAACTACCTCAACTAGCCGGTGCCCCCGCACATTGACTCTGCAACGGTACCCCCTGTATATATAGCCTCCCTACTGTCACTTTATTTTACTTCTGCTCTTTTTTTTTCTCAACACTTTTGTTGTTTTATTTTTACTTTTTTTGTTTAAAATAAATGCACTGTTGGTTAAGGGCTGTAAGTAAGCATTTCACTGTAATGTCTGCACCTGTTGTATTCGGCGCATGTGACCAATACAATTTGATTTGATTTGATTTGATTTTGTATGAACATAACAAGATTCAACAACTGAGACATAAACTGAATAAGTACCACAGACATGTGACTAACAGAAATTGAATAATGTGTCCCTGAACAAAGGGGGGGTCAAAATCTAAAGTAACAGTCAGTATCTGGTGTGGCCATCAGCTGCATTAAGTACTGCAGTGCATCTCCTCCTCATGGACTGCACCAGATTTGCCAGTTCTTGCTGTGAGATGATACCCCACTCTTCCACCAAGGCACCTGCAAGTTCCCAGACATTTCTGGGGGGAATGGCCCTAGCCCTCACCCTCCGATCCAACAGATCCCAGATGTGCTCAATGGGATTGAGATCCGGGCTCTTCACTGGCCTTGGCAGAACACTGACATTCCTGTCTTGCAGGAAATCATGCATAGAAGGAGCAGTAAGGCTGGTGGCATTGTCATGCTGGAGGGTCATGTCAGGATGAGCCTGCAGGAAGGGTACCACATGAGGGAGGAGGATGTCTTCCCTGTAATGCACAGCATTGAGATTGCCTGCAATGACAACAAGCTCAGTCCGATGATGCTGTGACACACCGCCCCAGACCATGACGGACCCTCCACCTCCAAATCGATCCCACTCCAGAGTACAGGCCTCGGCGTAACGCTCTTTCCTTTGACTTTATACATGAATTCGACCATCACCCCTGGTGAGACAAAACCGCGACTCGTCAGTGAAGAGCACTTTTTGCCAGTCCTGTCTGGTCCAGCGACGGTGGGTTTGTGCCCATAGGTGACGTTGTTGCTGGTGATGTCTGGTGAGGACCTGCCTTACAACAGGCCTACAAGCCCTCAGTCCAGCCTCTCTCAGCCTATTGCGGACAGTCTTAGCACTGATTGAGGGATTGTGCGTTCCTGGTGTAACTCGGGCAGTTGTTGTTGCCATCATGTACCTGTCCTGCAGGTGTGATGTTCAGATGTACCAATCCTGTGAAGGGGGTTGTTACATGTGGTCTGCCACTGCGAGGACGATCAGCTGTCCGTTCTGTCTCCCTGTAGCGCTGTCTGAGGCGTCTCACAGTACGGACATTGCAATTTATTGCCCTGGCCACATCTGCAGTCCTCATGCCACCTTGCAGCATTACATTTACATTTACGTCATTTAGCAGACGCTCTTATCCAGAGTGACTTACAAATAGGTGCATTCACCTTATGGCCAGTGGGATAACCACTTTACAATTTTTTTTTTTTTTGGGGGGTTGGGGTAAGGGGGGGTAGAAGGATTACTTTATCCTATCCCAGGTATTTTTAAAGAGGTGGGGTTTCAAATGTCTCCGGAAGGTGGTGAGTGACTCCGCTGTCCTGGCGTCGTGAGGGAGCTTGTTCCACCATTGGGGTGCCAGAGCAGCGAACAGTTTTGACTGGGCTGAGCGGGAACTATGCTTCCGCAGAGGTAGGGGAGCCAGCAGGCCAGAGGTGGATGAACGCAATGCCCTCGTTTGGGTGTAGGGACTGATCAGAGCCTGAAGGTACGGAGGTGCCGTTCCCCTCACAGCTCCGTAGGCAAGCACCATGGTCTTGTAGCAGATACGAGCTTCAACTGGAAGCCAGTGGAGTGTGCGGAGGAGCGGGGTGACGTGTGAGAACTTGGGAAGGTTGAACACCAGACATTCTGCGGCATTCTGGATGAGTTGTAGGGGTTTAATGGCACAGGCAGGGAGCCCAGCCAACAGCGAGTTGCAGTAATCCAGACGGGAGATGACAAGTGCCTGGATTAGGACCTGTGCCGCTTCCTGTGTAAGGCAGGGTCGTACTTTCCGAATGTTGTAGAGCATGAACCTACAGGATCGGGTCACCGCCTTGATGTTAGCGGAGAACGACAGGGTGTTGTCCAGGGTCACGCCAAGGCTCTTCGCACTCTGGGAGGAGGACACAACGGAGTTGTCAACCGTGATGGCGAGATCATGGAACAGGCAGTCCTTCCCCGGGAGGAAGAGCAGCTCCGTCTTGACAAGGTTCAGCTTGAGGTGGTGATCCGTCATCCATACTGATACGTCTGCCAGACATGCAGAGATGCGATTCGCCACCTGGTTATCAGAAGGGGGAAAGGAGAAGATTAGTTGTGTGTCGTCAGCGTAGCAATGATAGGAGAGGCCATGTGAGGATATGACAGAGCCAAGTGACTTGGTGTATAGCGAGAATAGGAGAGGGCCTAGAACTGAGCCCTGGGGGACACCAGTGGTGAGAGCACGTGGTGCGGAGACAGCTTCTCGCCACGCCACTTGGTAGGAGCGACCGGTCAGGTAGGACGCAATCCAAGAGTGAGCCGTGCCGGAGATGCCCAGCTCGGAGAGGGTGGAGAGGAGGATCTGATGGTTCACAGTATCAAAGGCAGCAGACAGGTCTAGAAGGACAAGAGCAGAGGAGAGAGAGTTAGCTTTAGCAGTGCGGAGAGCCTCCGTGACACAGAGAAGAGCAGTCTCAGTTGAATGACCAGTCTTGAAACCTGACTGGTTTGGATCAAGAAGGTCATTCTGAGAGAGATAGCAAGAGAGTTGGCTAAAGACGGCACGCTCAATAGTTTTGGAGAGAAAAGAAAGAAGGGATACTGGTCTGTAGTTGTTGACATCAGAGAGATCGAGTGTTGGTTTTTTGAGAAGGGGTGCAACTCTCGCTCTCTTGAAGACGGAAGGGACATAGCCAGCGGTCAAGGATGAGTTGATCAGCGAGGTGAGGTAAGGGAGAAGGTCACCGGAGATGGTCTGGAGAAGAGAGGAGGGGATACGGTCAAGCGGGCAGGTTGTTGGGCGGCCTGCCGTCACAAGTCGCAAGATTTAATCTGGAGAGAGAGGGGAGAAAGAAGTCAAAGCATAGGGTACGGCTGTGTGAGCAGGACCAGCAGTGTCATTTGACTTAACAAACGAGGATCAGATGTCGTCAACCTTCTTTTCAAAATGGTTGACGAAGTCATCCACAGAGAGGGAGTGGGGGGGGATTCAGCAGGGAGGAGAATGTGGCAAAGAGCTTCCTAGGGTTATAGGCAGATGCTTGGAATTTAGAGTGGTAGAAAGTGGCCTTAGCAGCAGAAACAGATGAAGAAAATGTAGAGAGGAGGGAGTGAAAAGATGCCAGGTCCGCAGGGAGTCTAGTTTTCTTCCATTTCCGCTCAGCTGCCCGGAGCTCTGTTCTGTGAGCTCGCAATGAGTCATCAAGCCACGGAGCTGGAGGGGTGGACCGAGCCGGCCGGGAGGATAGGGGACATAGAGTGTCAAAGGATGCAGAAAGGGAGGAGAGGAGGGTTGAGGAGGCAGAATCAGGAGATTGGAGGGAGAAGGATTGAGCAGAGGGAAGAGATGATAGGATGGACGAGGAGAGAGTAGCGGGAGAGAGAGAGCGAAGGTTGCGACGGCGCATTACCATCTGTGTAGGGGCAGAGTGAGTAGTGTTGGATGAGAGGGAGAGAGAAAAGGATACAAAGTAGTGGTCGGAGACTTGGAGGGGAGTTGCAGTGAGATTAGTAGAACAACAGCATCTAGTAAAGATGAGGTCAAGCGTATTGCCTGCCTTGTGAGTAGGGGGGGACGGTGAGAGGGTGAGGTCAAAAGAGGAGAGGAGTGGAAAGAAGGAGGTAGAGAGAAATGAGTCAAATGTAGACGTAGGGAGGTTGAAATCCCCCAGAACTGTGAGGGGTGAGCCATCCTCAGGAAAGGAACTTATCAAGGCGTCAAGCTCATTGATGAACTCTCCAAGGGAACCTGGAGGGCGATAGATGACAAGGATATTAAGCTTAAATGGGCTAGTGACTTTGACAGCATGGAATTCAAATGAGGAGATAGACAGATGGGTCAGGGGAAAAATTGAGAATGTCCACTTGGGAGAGATGAGGATTCCTGTGCCACCACTCCGCTGACCAGATGCTCTCGGGGTATGCGAGAACACATGGTCAGACGAGGAGAGAGCAGCAGGAGTAGCAGTGTTTTCAGTGGTAATCCATGTTTCCGTCAGCGCCAAGAAGTCGAGGGACTGGAGGGTAGCATAGGCTGAGATGAACTCTGCCTTGTTGGCAGCAGAACGGCAGTTCCAGAGGCTGCCTGAGACCTGGAACTCCACGTGGGAGTTGCGTGCAGGGACCACCAGGTTAGAGAGGCAGCAGCCACGCGTTGTGAGGCGTTTGTGTAGCCTGTGCGGAGAGGAGAGAACAGGGATAGGCAGAGGCATAGTTGACAGGCTGCAGCAGATGGCTACACTAATGCAGAGGAGATCGGAATGAAATTAACTAAACATCTGGGAAAGGAGAGAGCGGGGCCTCCCTCACCACAACCCCCAAATATAACTCTCCCAACTTCCACCTCAGAAATTATAATTGTTGTAAACTACAGCGGTTCAATGTTTTCTAGGAATAGACTAACTTAGTTTATTCAGCTAGCTACCTAGGTGCAGTATTATTCCGTGAAAATCGTCCGGGCACCTCGTCATAAGACGCCACAGCCAGCTAGCATGCCGGCCACAACAAACCACCAGTGTATCAACACGCAAGCAGATCGTTCGTGTCCGTGTCTAACGTTGTGGGTTAGTCCCGACAGCTTGAGCGAGTCCGTCGTCAACTTATTCAGCCAGTTAGATAGCTAGAATAGTTAGCAAACTAGCTAGCCATTGCTTTCAGACAAAGAAGAACCCCTCCTTTCACGGCACGAACACACAGAGAGAGCCAAACTAACGTTAACTAGTCACCCATGTCCCAAATTCCTTGAACGACTCAGGCTATCAATATGTAAAAAAAAAAAAAAAAAACACAAATGTAGGTTATGACTTACCCCTAGCAGCTACTGTTAGCTAGCCAAGTGCAAAGCTAGCCACTGAATTGACTCAGCCAGTTCGCATCTGTTCACTTGGTCGTTCCAGCTATTGTTTACTAGTAGCTATCCAGGTAGCAACAAGCTAGCTAAATTTCAAGCACAGTAGCCACTTGCTACCTAATGTTAACGGTTCAGACAATGAGGTTAGAAAACAGCTGAATGGTAGGCAATTATTGTATGTAATTATTGTAGGCAGCCAGCTGGCGTAATTACAGGCAATCTCAGGCGTGAAACAACTATACCGTTGCTAATAGCTACTCGCCAGCTAGTCCAGGTGGTGGGTTAGCTAGCTAGCCTTGATACACCCGGCACAGCCGAATACAATACTAATCTACAATAATTACATACAACAACCCACGATAACTACCTACAATACCTAACTACAATCTAAATACATAGTTTAAGCCTTACTCGACAAAGCCCAAGCTATGTATAAAGCCAAGCTTACCCGACGCCAAGCTTACCCGACGACCTCCTCCTTCGATGCCTACGAATAAGGTGTATGCCCAGGGTCCCTGCTCATCTGCACGTTCACGCAGATGAGCAGGGACCCTGGGCATCTTTCTTTTGGTGTTTTTCAGAGTCAGTAGAAAGGCCTCTTTAGTGTCCTAAGTTTTCATAACTGTGACCTTAATTCCCTACCGTCTGTAAGCTGTTAGTGTCTTAACGACCGTTCCACAGGTGCATGTTCATTAATTGTTAATGGTTAATTGAACAAGCATGGGAAGCATACAATGAAGATCTGTGAAGTTATTTGGACTTTTACAAATGATCTTTGAAAGACAGGGTCCTGAAAAAGGGATGTTTCTTTTTTTGCTGAGTTTAGAATTTGTCAGACATCAGCCCAACCACACTGTACTCTGACCCAATCACCCCTTTGATTATTTTCTGATATGTTGTTGTCTATGATACAAAAGGTGACTAAGAAATGTGATTTCCAGTTAAGTTCAGTTATATCAAAAGCACTTCACGTTGTAAGGGTTGGTGTGAGGTGTGACCCATGTGCGGTGCAGGTTAGACAGTAGGCAGAGATGGTGAAACAAGGAACTTTACTGATGGTCCCGAAGCCAGGAAAAACTAAAGAACGAACTTTACACAAAAAAGAAAGGTGGAGCAAATAAGACTAAAAAAAACAGGCAGACAGCCAAAAATACGAAATACTAACTATGACTGAAATAATAAATAAACAGGGAGAACACTTCTCACGTACCTGTCCATACGTCCCGTGATCAGACACTGATTAGTACTGCTTGGCATAGTGAAACTAGCAGAGAAAACTGAGCAAGGGAACATAGGGAAGTGAGGGCATAAATACACAGGTGAATCAGATAGACACAGGTGACACCAATAGGAAGATGATTAGTCCCGACTGTGAGTGAGGAGGTGCCTAAGGTTGTCGGAGGATGACACCTAGTGGGTCATCCGGAACTACGACCCCCTCCTGTAACACACGTGATTACCTTATAAAATAAAATGTCACGCAAAAACGACAACTGTTTTGGAATAAGATACTTAATCAAGTTTGCCCTCCTGAACAGCTTCAATGGTAGATCCCAAACTCTGGGCACAAGGACCATCTACAGTTGAAGTCGGAAGTTTACATACACCTTAGCCAAATACATTTGAACTCAGTTTTTCACAATTCCTGACATTTAATCCTAGTAAAAATTCCCTGTATTAAGTCAGTTAGGATCACCACTTTATTTTAAGAATGTGAAATGTCAGAATAATAGTAGAGAGAGTGTGTGCGAATGTAGTAAGTTATGGAGGTAAGGCAATAAATAGGCCATAGTGCAAAATAGTTACAATTTCGTATAATACTGGAATGATAGATGTGCAAAAGATGATGTGCAAATAGAGATACTGGGGTGCAAATTAGCAAAATAAATAACAATATGGGGATGAGGTAGTTGGGTGGGCAAATTTCAGAAAGGCTGTGTAGTATATGGAGAATTATGACTTTGCTAATGTTTTCAAGTGGAACCTGAAAGGATGTTTATTCAGTTTCAGAGGGAGCTGTTTTAGAGTGACACCCCATAGAACAGAGGGAGTCTGTTTGTTGGAGACAGGTGATTGGACAGTAGAGGGAGCCACCCATATTTTGGGAAAGATTATAAGTATGGGCTAGAGACAAAGAACATTAGAGCAGACATATTCTTTTCGGACACTGCTCTCCGGATGATCTTGACATCTGTAAACTTATGCTGAAATCTTGTGATATAAATAAAACGTATGATCAAAGCTCAGTATAAGCGGACTCCTTTGTTACAGCATAATTAGCCACATTAACTCGACACTACAAATGGCGACGAGGAGTGGGGCGGTTTACGTCTCTACAGTGTTTCATTCATGAGCAACGAAGTGACTCTCGCTCAAGACGCCGGCTTATAAGATGAGATTTCTCACGGTCTTGTGTGCGATTTCGTTCGTCTGCTTTTGGGTGTGTGCGCTCAGGAGATGTACCGTAAGGGACCGGTGTGTGCTGCAGTTGCTTTTATTGCTGCGAACGAGGGGTCTGGCCTAACCATTCTAAATTTGTTTGCACTGGTAAACAGCGCAAAAAGGGGGGAGTGTCTATAGAGATATTTTGCTTGAATAAGAGTTCAAGAACAATCGATTGAGAGGAATAAGGCCTAGGCATATGTATGTAACTTAGAACCGCTGTGAATCAACGGAAGCCCTCATGGAGGCGATCTCTAGGATGGGCCAAAAATCCTAATAACGCGTTAGGTGAAGTTAGGTAAGCCCAAGGGGCTTGAGGCTGTGGTATATTGTGATTGTATGTTACCGCTCAGCTGGTGGTTGACGAATCATTTGTTTGATGTAACCGCTCATTACAATTCCGGAGGGACCTCGTGGTAGCATAAATTTAGCAAACAAAAGAAATTTTACGACATGGCGGAGGGAGAAATGCTAAACGTGGCCTGCTAATAATGCTTCATGCTACATGCTAATGCTAATGCTAATTTATTCATGCTACATGCCAAATTTGATGCGGGTTATGTTCGATATTTTTTCCTTGGTGGTCCATTGGAATGGGTCGAGCCACCAATATCGTGTTTAGATAGTTTGGGTTTGGTGCCTGATGTTTTGTGAGCTCTGTTAAGTGTTATTGTTTGTCTATAAGGGGTAAAGGAGAGGAGGTATAGCGGGACTGCTAACGTTCTGTTGTCTGGAGTGAAGAGAGCTGAGAGAGAGCTACTTCCACTGTGAAATCGTAGTGATGAATGTACTGCGCATGCGTGTGATTTTGTGTCTCTAGAGTGACGTAGGGGTAAATAGGTCACTCCTCTGCTATACTCTTCTGCGGGGAGGCGCAGACGAACGAAGGAACAAAGAGTTAGACATTTAGAGTCTAATGGTGTATTCTGGTTGTTACATCGGCTGTTGTTTGAAGATGAAACTGTTTTCTTGAGACCTATTGAATTGATAAATTAGAGATATGTTGACGGATTAAAATAAATAAAATAAAATGTTATTGAGTTACTTATAATATTCCTGAGTTAAGTTTTTGCTTATTTCTTAGCGCGAATGTGACTAGAGGAATATTGAATGGTTGAAATAACTCAGCCTAATAAACTACTAAATTCTTGTCTGTTTGTTTGTTCTTTTGTGATATGAGAGACGATAAGAGGAACGAGAGGAGAGAGAGAGAGAGAGCGGAAGTGCTGACGTATACATCATGTGACAGGGTGTGACGCGACAAGAGTCTGCGGCACCGGATCTCGTCAAAAAATCAAGGCCTGTACTGTTTTGTTTACAAAAACCTTCCCCTACAGGACATTTGATGTTATGACAATTTGACAAGGACTTGGCAAAGACCGATCAATTGATGTAATTGCGTATTGGAGTTTTTGTGCATGAGTGGGTTTGATTAGAGTTGTGTTGGGAATCGAGTACTGACATTATTCTGTAAAATTAAGGTAATTGGATGCTTATTAAATAATTGGTTTATGAGTACTGTAGTGTTGTAGGATTAGAAGTCTTTATTTTTTGGATTGCTCTGAAGTTGACTACTTTCATTTAATTTCCTGATTGGATGTGGTAAGATTGCCACTAATCAATAATTTGGTCAAATAAAATAAAATGAATAAGTAAATTGATGAATACATTAATAAATTAATTGATTAATTAATTAATTTGGGGAAGAAGAAAAAAAGAGGAAAATAGGGAGGAAGCTATAGGCTATATAGTCTAAAATAAACTAATTCACAATAAAGGAATATAAAAGAGTTGTTACAATGGGGAAAAAGGACATCAAGACTATGAAGGTAATTACACCTGTTGATATAGTTGAAAATAGTAAACATTGCAATACTATTAACTAAATGTTATCTGGAAAAGGGAATAAAAGTTGGCCTGACATTGAACAACCATGGCCAGTGGAAGGGACTCTTAACCCTGACGTAATCAACATAATGAAAGTGCTTCTGTCAATTCATAAATCAGATCAAAATAAAGGGGAAAAAAGGGAACAATATAAAGAAAAGAGACAAAGAGAGCTGGGTGTTCTTAAGTTGTTTGAGAATGAAGGACAAAAACTGATAAAAAATGCCAACGATAAAATAAACAAAGGTATAGAGAAAATGGTGAAACAAGGAAAGGCAACAGAAAAACTAATGGCAGAAGCCAGTACACCTTTCTCACATACGGATTCAGCAAAAAGACCCCCACCTTATGAGAAAGAAGTAGAGCTTAAGGACATCTATCCTCAGCTTCCGGTGATCGTTCAGGAGGGTGATTATTGCATCAGAGATGAAGATGAACGAATAATAGAGAGAGGACAAGCAGAAACGACCATACAAATGAATCCAAACTCCAGAAGTAAGAAAAGACCGAGATGTCTGGAAACTAAGAGAAGAATGAGGTTCGGAAAGATGAAGACAAAGATAAAGATTTGGAGATTAAAGGTGCTTCATATTCAAGAGGATTTTATCCAACAATGATTAGCACAGAAGAAATAGAAAGATATATAGACCGATGCGTATCATGCCTGGATAAAGCGAATGATTTGGAAGAAGTAAAAGAACTGGAGGAACAACTCAAGAAGCTGAAGATACAGAAGAAAAAACTGCTGAGAAAAGAATCCCAAGAATTTGAGAAAAAATATACATTGAGGCCAAGGAAAAGGGGCACTAGTAAGAAAATGATGCCAGTGATCATTCGAGGTCAAAACTTAGAATATAAGCCTTTGCAAAGCACCGATATGTCAGATATACTTGAGAAGCTGCCTACTCTTCAAGATGGAGCCTATCCTTGGATTTCAAAATTGGAAGAAATTACAGTGGGAACACAGTCTGCTATAGGAGACATTAAGAGACTTTTGGCTAATCTCCTGGGGATTCCAGGTATGGAAGACATTTTTCAGAGAGCGGGACTCAATAAATATGTGGGGACTGCAGTGAACGACCCTGGATTGTTGGCTGCAAGTAGGAATCGTCTGTGGAGAGCATTGAAAGATACATTTCCAACAAATGTACATCCTGATAACATTCTGATTGATCCACTAGGACAACAAGAAAATCCGAGAGCCTATGTGTCAAGAGTCCATCAAGTGTGGAGAAATATTACTGGAAATGATCCAGATGTGAGTCAAATTGAGCAGTCAATTTTGAGAGCTAAACTGCAGATGGGACTGCCCTCACCAGTAAGGAGCAAACTGGCAGAGGTGGTTGGACTTGGAAGCATGACAAAAGGCATCTATACAGATCATATAGCCCATCAAGTGGATTTGTACAGAAAAAGGAACACAACCAGAAAGAACAGGACCAAGAAACTCTCAGAAAACTCAATCAAATACAGCTGGTGGAGAAGAAGAAGGAGAAGAGAAGCTTTGGTTATGAAGAATCAGGGTGAACCAAATCAACAATCACTGCCATAGCTTCAACTGAACGAGGTCAAATGCAATTGTACCAGCCACAACTAGAGGTAAAAGTTGTTTCATATCCATAGATAGTTTCTGGAAAGAAGGAATTTCAGAGGAAGATACAGGAGCAAGTGAAGATCATCTGGAGGACAGGTGAACCTTAAAGGAGCAAGAATTCTAGAGTGCCTAGAAGATCCGAAGGGGGGTGTCAGCTGGTAGCACCAATTAGGGAAAATATCCAACAATTGAAGTGAAATAAAAGGACTATGGAGAAGTGATAGTGGAAAAGCTTTTATCTGTGTTCAGCCTAAAGAGGTTAAACATCTCACTATGTAAAATTAACTAATTAGGATAGGGATTTGAGAGAGTAAAACAGTTGATTACTCTTAAGGAACCAATTGAGATCTGCTATGAAAAGAAAATTAAAATACCCATACTGGTATCAGAACATATAGCTATTGCATTGTTGGGAAGAGAAGCATTGTGTAAGTTGAACTGTACAATAAGACGTACACCAGACGGCTGTCTGATAGAATATTTTTTAAAGGAGGCTAAGGTTAGGAGAAAGATTATAAAAGAGTATGGTTTTTGGGAATCATATTTGCTTGAAAAGACAATCTGTTTGAAAAATAATGTTAAAAGGGGTGACTGTTATTCTTGGTTACATTCCTACACCAAGAGGGGAAAGAGATTTCAAACTAGGCTAAAATATGTTCAATCGTTTGTCAAGTCTGTGTGTAAAGAAGTCAGAAGCAGGTGGGGACTTCCCGATCACATATTCTAATGTTATTGGTAAAGGCTTTTGTGAATGAATCAGTGAAATGGTTTTTGAAAAAGTTAGGAGAAAAGTCAGATAAAAAAGTTATGAGAACTAGGGTTGAAGGAACTCTAGGACAGTTAGCTAAGTTGCAATGTTAGTTAGTAGTAAGAGAGAGAGAACTAGTGGTGACAGATGGAAATACAATTCAAGAGTTCAAAGTCTTAGGGAGAATGGATGAAGTAACAACAAGGACATCAACACTTCAGCCTATTATAACGACAGTGAGAAGCAATTTAACTCTTTCAACATTGATAGTTATTAAAGTCATAAATACATCACATTTGATTACAAGGGAGCCGATAGCTCCAGCACCAATTTTAGAGGAATTTCATAGTCTGGAAGCCTATCATTGGAGGATAAGTCTAAGAGAGAACTGGGACTTTTTCCATGGTATGGTGTAACATTTTTGGCAGATCATATTGATAATATTACCTATACTTTGCAGGGTTTTGCAAATGGAACGATAAGAGGGTTTAACCTTCTGTCGAATACTCAAAGAAGTCACAGACTGACGCTGTTGAAACATGATATGGCTCTTGACTATATTCTAGCAAAACAAGGTGGCTTATGTTTGGCTATGAATTTGACGGGGGATGATTGTTATATTTTGATTCCAGATAGTTCAGATAATATCACTAGTGTTATAGATGCAGTGAAGAATATAAGGGATGCATTTGGTAGATCTGAAGGTGCTGGATGGTCAGCGAAGACTTGGTTGCAAGATCAGTTAGGCCCAGTGGGAGCAGTGATGGTTCAGATTTTAGTAGCAGCTCTGATAGCACTGTGTGTGATGTTTTGCTTTTGTACTTTGTTACTGACCTTTGCGAAAGCTATGATATTGAGATGGGTTGGAGTTGTGATGCCTGGAGACAACAATCAGATGCCGTTGTTGACTGTTCCTGATCTGGATGAAGATGGACAAGTGGGATTGGATGGAGTATTGATGGATAAATATCCTTTTTGATTATTTGATCATTTTTCAAATGTGTTTCAATATTAGTGTGATTTTAGTATTTTGTTATGAATCAAATGGGGGAAATAGAATAATGTGATTCATTCATATATCATTTATATATATTTTTTATATTTTTAGTTGATATTGATGTTTTAAGTTGAATGTGTTGTTTTGCAAAAGATACTGTTTGGTCTTTTCTTTTCTTCCAGAAGCATTTGGGGGAATATGTAGAGATTGAAATACTCAAACAAGGACAATATGAAGGGACAATATGAAAGGAGAATATGAAGGGACTGGAGGAGATGGAACAAGGAAGGTGTGGAAAGGTTCCGATTCCATCATCGAAGATGCATTGGAAGTCGACACTGCTGAGGAGATGAAGTGTAGTGGACTACATTCCAGTGTCTGCAATGAAATATAGACATATTTGCATGTGTAATACATAATTTGTGTCATATTCTTTCTGTATACATTTTTGTAGAATGAAATTTGATGTTATTAGATACATGTGGGGATCTCAGATGTTTTTGTTTATTTCGTGGAAGCTTAGGGACATGGAGTCTAGGCAGGGATAGAGATAATCCACAGTAGGGTCCGATGGGTTAACCAGCCTGAGAGTAGACATTTTGGATAGTATTTTGTTTGCTGGGGCTTTCATGTGTATTTAATGGCATCATAGTTTCAAATGCATTGATAAAGATTTATGAATTGATCTGGAGTACTTAGGTGGTTGCCTGGGGCAGAGGGGCCGTGAGAGAATTTTACTGTCTTGATTGATGGATGGATATTTGGAAAGAAGGCTGCCAGACAGGTTTTTCGCTCTCACACTCCATAAAGATTTGTTCATATTTCATAGAAGTGCATTCACACTCCATAAAGATTTGTTCATATTTCATAGAAATGTATTCATACTTCATAAAGATTTGTTCATATTTCATATAAATATATTTACACTCAATAGAAAAATGTTTTTGGTTTATTGTTAAAGATACTCAATAAGATAAATTGTTACTTGTCATAATCCTATTATTTTTGTTTTCGAGACTTTTAGTTAGTCTCGAAGGGGGGAAATATGTAGTATATGGAGAATTATGACTTTGCTAATGTTTTCAAGTGGAACCTGAGAGGATGTTTATTCAGTTTCAGAGGGAGCCGTTTTAGAGTGACACCCCATAGAACAGAGGGAGTCTGTTTGTTGGAGACAGGTGATTGGACAGTAGCGGGAGCCACCCATATTTTGGGAAAGATTATAAGTATGGGCTAGAGACAAAGAACATTAGAGCAGACATATTCTTTTCAGACACTGCTCTCCGGATGATCTTGACATCTGTAAACTTATGCTGAAATCTTGTGATATAAATAAAACTTATGATCAAAGCTCAGTATAAGCGGACTCCTTTGTTACAGCATAATTAGCCACATTAACTCGACACTACAGCTGTGTACAGGTGCAGTGATCGGTAAGCTGCTCTGACAACTGAAACTTAAAGTTAGTGAGGGAGATAAGAGTCTCCAGCTTCAGAGATTTTTGCAGTTCGTTCCAGTCATTGGCAGCAGAGAACTGGAAGGAATGGCGGCCAAAGGAGGTGTTGGCTTTGGGGATGACCAGTGAGACATACCTGCTGGAGCGCAGACTACGGGTGGGTGTTGCTATGGTGACCAGTGAGCTAAGATAAGACGGGGATTTGCCTAGCAGTGATTTATAGATGACCTGGAGCCAGTGGGTTTGGCGACGAATATGTAGTGAGGGCCAGCCAACAAGAGCATACAGGTCACAATGGTGGGTAGTATTGAGCTCTGTCAATAGCCCGAAAATGGTTTATTGCTCATTCAGTGCAGCTTCAGGTGCTACCTTGGATACTCCATCTGATATGAATTCCCGTAGCAATGGCATTGGAATAATTCATTTGAATGCTAGAATGTCACGGTTTACTAAGCCAGAACCCAGAAGCAGACCAGGACAAGGTAAGTTGAAACGAAGGTGAGTGTTTATTACAAATTCAAGAGTGATGCTGAATAATCCAGGGGAACAGAGCGGGGGGGCGTTGATTAGTTGTTGGGGGGTGCAGTGGTTGATCCAATCATGGCTCGGAAGCCGACGACCACCAGGCAGAAGTTGGATGAAGGTTCCGGGAGAATGACTGTAGACAGAACAAACGGAGGTAAGCACAAGGCAGGTCAACAAGGTGCAACAAAACAACAAAACTAACGCTAGTACTCTGAGGCTGATACGCTGGCAAAACATACTGTTTATGGCTAACGATCCGGCAGGGAATGGATGTTAGGCCAGAGCCTAAGAAGGGTGATGATCAGGACCAGGTGTGCAGATTGCTGATGGGATGCAGGTGCGGAAATCAAGAGAGCTTCCGCCTTAGCACGTTGCCCGGCAACCAGGCAGGGAGCGTTCCAGAACCCCTCGGGAAACTGGAGATCACGAGCAGAAAACTAGTACACAGACCGGACTCGACTCAGACTGCCGGGATCGTTGCACAGTACCCCCCCTCCGACGAACGCCACCGGGCGGACTCCCGGAGCGCCAGGATGGAGGCGGTAGAAGTCACGAATGAGGTCAGCATCTAGGATCTGTCGCCGCGCGAATCCAACTCCTCTCTTCAGGACCATACCCCTCCCAGTCCACGAGATACTGGAAACCCCCGCCCCGCCGTCTGGAATCCATGATGCGTCGCACCGTGTAGGCAGGACCACCTCCGATCATCCGAGGAGGAGGAGGAGGAGGCGGAGGAGGCAACAGAGGACTGAGGAAAACAGGCTTGAGGCAGGAGACATGAAAGGTGGGATGGACTCTGAGCGTCCTCGGGAGTTTGAGTCGAACTCGCCACCGGATTGATCACCTTCTCCACCACAAACGGACCAATGAACCTGGGTAACAACTTCCCTAGACTCAGTCCGTAAAGGAAGATCCCGTGTGGCCAACCAGACCCTATCTCCGATGGTATAGGTGGGAGCGGGGATCCGGCGACATTCGCCTGGAGCTGATACGGTCCGAACTCTAAGGAGTGCCTTTCTGGCCCGATGCCAGGTCCGGTGGCACCCGAATATGGGCCTGAACAGAAGGCACTGAGAGCTCCCTCTCCTGAGAAGGGAACAAGGGAGGTTGGGCAGCCATACAGGCACTGGAAGGGAGACATCCCAGTGGCAGATGTAGGGAGAGTATTGGGGCATACTCAACCCAAGGCAACTGAGAGACCCAGGAGGTGGGGTTGGAAGAGGCCAGGCAGCGTAGCGTGATTCCATCTTCTGGTTGGCTGGTCTCCGCCTGACCATTAGATTGGGGGTGAAAACCAGATGTGAGACTGACTGTAGCTCCAATGGCCAAACAGAAGGACTTCCAGACAGCAGAGGTAAACTGAGGGCCACGGATTGGAAACGATATCACTGGGCAAACCGTGGACCCTGAAAAACCTCCCTAACCAGGATCTCGGACGTCTCCGAGGCAGAGGGAAGCTTGGCAATTGGCACAAAGTGGGCGAACTTGCTGAATCTGTCCACGATAGTCAGAACGACCGTGTTCCCCTCAGAAGCGGGCAACCCAGTGACAAAGTCCAGGGGCCAGATGCGACCATGGTCGCGGGGAATAGGAAGGGGTGGGAAGTAGTCCAGAGCTGGGCCGATTGGTACTCTTATTCTGCGCACACACTGGACAGGCAGCAACATAACCTCGAGTATCCTCGGCCATGGCAGGCCACCAAAACGTCATGAAGAAGAAACGCCATCGTCCGAGCCACGCCAGGGTGACAAGCCATCTTGCTGGCGTGGGACCATTTGAGGACCGCAGGGACGAACCGACTCAGGCACAAACAACCGACCGGGTGGACCGTTACCGGGACCGGGCTGCGTCCGAAGGGCCGCCATCACCTCCTCCTCAATCTTCCACCTAACAGCTCCCACGACGCAGTTCCGGGGGAGAATTGTCTCGGTCTTGGACCCACTCTCCTCCGTCTTGGAGAACATCCGGAGACAAGAGTCGTCCGCCTTGCCGTTCTTAGATCCAGGTCGGAACGTCAGGGGAAAAAATTGAATCGTCGAAAACACGACCACCTGGCCTGCGACGGGAGTTGAGACGTCTAGCCGATTGCACGTAAGCAAGATTCTTGTGGTCAGTCCAGACAATAACGGTTGCTCCCGCCCTCCAACCAGTGGCGCCACTCCTCCAAGGCAAGTTTCACCGCGAAGCTCCCGGTTACCCACATCGTAATTCCTCTCCGCAGGCGAAAGGCGACGTAGAGTAGTAGGCGCAGGGATGGAGTTTACTGTCCGTGGAGCATCGCTGCGACAGGATGGCGCCAACTCCCACATCAGACGCGTCCACTTCAACGAAACTGACGGGCCGTGTCCGGGTTGAGAGAGAATCGGTGCGTTGGTGAATCGCCTCTTCAAATCCAGAAACGACGATCCGCCTCCGGATTCCACTTGAAGCTCCTGATACTGGAAGTCAAGGCAGTTAACGGAGCGGCCACACGGCTGTAATCCCGGATGAATCTGCGGTAGAAATTCGCAAACCCCCAAAAATCTCTGGAGCTGCAATCTCATCGGGCTGGGCCCATTCCAGAACCGCTCTAACCTTCTCCTGGTCCATCCTAATCTCTCCCCTGGAGATGATGTACCCGAGAAAGGATGTCGTGTGGGCGTGAAACTCGCACTTCTCGGCCTTCATGAACAGGCGATTCTCCAAACAATCGCTGCAGAACCTGCCGGACATGCTGGACGTGGGTCGGAAGGTTCCTTCGCGAGAAGATCAGAATGTCATCCAGGTAAACAAACACAAAGAGACCGATCATATCTCTCAGGATCCGTTCACCATACTCTGGAATACCGCTGGAGCATTGGTCAGTCCAAACGGCATCACCTGATACTCGGTGACCCATCGGTGTATTGAAACCCGTCAACCACTCGTCTCCTCTCTGATCCGGACCATGTGATACGCATTGCGTAGGTCTAGCTTGGTGAACACCGTAGCACCCTGTAAGGAGTCGAAGGCAGAACTCATCAAGGGCAGGGGATACTTGTTCTTGACCGTGATGTCATTCAACCCCCGATAATCAATACACGGTCGAAGAGAGAATCCTTCTTACCCACAAAGAAGAATCCTGCACCCCAGGGGTGATGACGAGGGACGAACGAGACCAGCAGCTAGGGACTCCTTGATGTAGGTCTCCAAAGCCTCACGTTCAGGGCGGGAGATACTGTATAACCTTCCCCTTTGGGGTAGACAGCTCCAGGGAACAGGTTGATGGCACAATCATATGGTCGGTGGGGAGGGAGTGACAGAGCCTTCTGCTTACTGAACACTTTCCCCAAATCGTGATATGTCTCGGGAACCAGGGACAAATCTGGGGGTTTAGCCTCAATCACCTGACTGGGAACCGAATGGGGACAGGCAGTCTTGAGACAGTTAGCATGACAATCAAGGCTCCAACTTGTTACCTTGCCCGTCACCCAATCGAACGTGGGATTGTGTTCCTTCAGCCAGGGGTATCCAAGGACCAGAGGAACATGGGAAGACGGCAGAATGAAGAATGAAATCATCTCCGAATGATTCCCCGACAACAGCATCTTAACCGGTTCAGTCCTCATCGTGATCGTGCCAGACTACTGCCGTTCAGAGTGGTCGCCTTCAATGGCTTCTGGCAATTGCTGCCTTGGAAAGCCCCAGCTGTTCCACCAACTCGGCATCAAGAAAGCTTCCATCGGCACCTGAATCGACAAAAGCGTTAATCGCTAAGCTCTGATTCCTGTTCACAAGGGTAGCCGGGAAACGGGTCTGACAGAGGTATTGAGAGGTCGAAACTGGCTCGCTAAAAGTCCTCCCAACTTTAGCGAGCCGCGCAGTTTGACCACCGCCGGGAACAGGTGGCGAGGTAATGTCCCGAACCACCACAGTAGAGGCAGCAGTTAGTCCCACGTCTGAGTTGGCGTTCCTCCTTGGTTAACCCGTGCCGCCCTACTTGCATTGGTTCAGAATCGGGAGACAGGACCTCTCCACTAATCCTGTGTGGTGGACGATGATCGACGTATTCTGGTCCAATCCCCGACCCGACTGGAACCTGAGAAGCTGATCGATTGGACGGACCCCATTGCTTCTCCCTCCTTCTGCTCTCGGACTCGATTATCCACCCGAATAGACAAGGCTCCAAGCTGTCCAGGTCACTAGGTCTCGGATAGGAGATCAACCCATCCTTGAGCTGCTTCCCGACAGACCCTGGTAAAAGGGGCCGCTTGCAGAGACTCCCTCATTCCACCCACTCTCCACAGCCAACGTCTTGAACTCGATCACGAAGTCGGCCACGCAGTGCTTCCTGGTGAAGCGAAAACAGGCGCCTAGCTGCGTCCCTCCTCGACGGAATGGTCGAAGAGCTTCCTCATCTCGGCCGTGAACCCCTGGTATGAAGCCATGCAGGGGTCTTGTCGTTCCCAAACGGCTGAAGCCCACTCCAGCGCTCGACCACGCAGCAACTCAATCACAAAGGCTATCCTAGCCTTGTCTGTGGCATAAGAGTAGGGCTGTAGATCGAACACTAACCCACACTGCATAAGGAAAGAACGGCCTCTTCCCAGCTCCCCCTCATATTTATCCCGCGTCGGAACCTGGGCTCACGGAAGGACACAGCTCCAGAGCGGCAGGCGAGATGGGTGAAACCGGTAGTGGATCCTCCAATCCGGAAACTTGCGCTGGTTCTGGACCTCCGTCAGACCGGTAGAAAGGTTCCGAACTGCCAACGCGATCTCCTGCAGCTCCGTGCTAATGATGGCCCAACATCTTCTCCTGATGGGTAATGGCATGGCGAACAGAGTCCAGGTCCGCTGGGTTCAATTGCCGGATCGTTCTGTCACGGTTTACTAAGCCAGAAACCAGAAGCAGACCAGGACAAGGTAAGTTGAAACGAAGGTGAGTGTTTATTACAAATTCAAGAGTGATGCTGAATAATCCAGGGAACAGAGCGGCGGGCTTGATTAGTTGTTGGGGGTGCAGTGGTTGATCCAATCATGGCTCGGCAGCCGCCGACCACCAGGCAGAGGTTGGATGAAGGTTCCGGGAGAATGACTGTAGACAGAACAAACGGAGGTAAGTACAAGGCAGGTCAACAAGGTGCAACAAAACAACAAAACTAACGCTAGTACTCTGAGGCTGATACGCTGGCAAAACATACTGTTTATGGCTAACGATCCGGCAGGGAATGGATGTTAGGCCAGAGCCTAAGAAGGGTGATGATCAGGACCAGGTGTGCAGATTGCTGATGGGATGCAGGTGCGGAAATCAAGAGAGCTCCCGCCTAGCAACGTTGCCCGGCAACCAGGCAGGGAGCGTTCCAGAACCCTCGGGAAACTGGAGATCACGAGCAGAAAAACTAGTACACAGACCGGACCCGACTCAGACTGCCGGGATCGTTACATAGAAGCCTGATCCAAAAGTTGGACTTTATTGAAATGTTGGTCTCACAATCAAATGTTGACGTACTGATTGTATCTGAATCGTGGCTGTGTGATTCTGTGCCTGATTCAGATGCTCAGTTGATTGGGTACAATGTTTATGGAGCTGATAGAGTTGGTAGAGGTGGTGGAATTGCGATTTATGTAAAATGCTGCTTAAATGTTTCTGTGTCCATATCAACCTCTGTCCCAAAGCAATATGAATGTCTAGTTTTAAATGTGGTACTTGGTAATAATGCTCATTTAACTCTAGCACGGGTATATTGCCCCCCCACCCCCCCCACCCCCCTCAGCTGCTCCTTGTACTCTATGCAAATTATCTGATATACTGTCTAACTATGCAAACTTTGAATTACTGATTTGGGGAGATTTTAACCTGGATTGGCTTTCACCAGTATCCGATAAATTTAAAGATATTTGTACTGAGCTAACTCAGCTGATAACTAAACCAACCCATCCCAACTTTAAGAATCCAGTAAAATCTACTCTACTAGACATTATTCTAACAAATACCCCCCATAAATACACAGCCAGTGGGGTTTTTTCAAATGATATCAGTGACCACTGCTCTATTGCTTGTATTAGAGATACCAGGCTGAAACACTCTGATCCCTGTATAATCTCTAAGAGAAATTATAAACATTTCTCTCAGCAAGCTTTTATCCTTGACTTATATCACTCTGAGCTTTTATCCACTTGCTGCTTTCTGGACCCGGTTTTAGCCCGTGCTTTTTTCTCTTCTATTGTTACCTCTATGTCTGATAAACATGCACGGAGTAAGAAACCGAACCAGTTCTTGGTTCTCTCCTGAATTGTCAGGTATTTTTCTGCAAAAGAATCGGGCCTGGGCCTTGGCGAGGAAAACAGGCACTCCAGCTAATTGGCTGTTTTTTAGGCAATTGAGAAATAAATGTACTGCAGCTGTCAAAAAGGCAAAATCAAATTACTTCCTTAATGCTATGACAGATTCTGCAGGAGATCATGCAAAATTCTGGAAAACCGTTAATTCACTGAAACGGGGGAATACTGCTGTTTCTCTTCCTAAAAAAATTATCTCACTCCTGTATTCTAAGTGAAAAAAATGATATTTGTGATGCTTTTAATAAGCATTTAATCTCAGCTGGTTTTTTATTTGAAAAGAAAAGTGGCCATTGTGGTACTGGCCAGTTAGTTGATTTTTCGTCTTGCTTTTCAACTGTTACTCTGAAAAATGGTAACCCTGTTTTTAGTTTCCAGAAAATAACTGAAGCAGAGATTCTAGCTGCCCTGTGTGCCATTGATACTAAGAAATCCTTAGGCGCTGACAATTTAGACCCGTACTTACTTGTGTGCTGCACCTATCATTGCTGGTTCAGTGACACACATTTTTAATCTAACATTAAGCACAGGAAATATCCCTAAGGTGTGGAAAGCAGCTTTTGTTCTGCCATTACATAAGGGAGGTGACGGTAGTGATTTGGATAACTATCGACCCATCTCTAGGCTCCCTTGTCTGGCAAAGATCCTAGAATATATAGTCAACAAACAGTTACAATCTTTTCTTTCTGTTAACAGTATTTTTAGCCCCAATCAATCTGGTTTTAGATCTAAACACAGTACCACATCGGCCACTATGCTTGTTGTAAATGAAATTGCAAATGACTTAGATGATTGAAAGCACTGTGCTGCGTTGTTTGTAGATTTGTCAAAAGCTTTTGACACTGTAGACCATGCTATCCTTTTGAGTAAGCTGTCATCTATAGGACTGGGCACGGATGCCTGTCGATGGTTTTATGACTATTTTAAAGATAGAACTCAGGCCGTCATGGTCGACGGGGTCAAGTCTGACCCCTTACAGTTACTTAAAGGGGTCCCTCAGGGTTCAATAATTGACCCACTATTGTTCTCACTTTATATAAACAACATTGGTGATGATGTCAGATATTGTAAATTCCATTTATATGCAGATGACACAGTGATGTACTCTATTGCTCCAACAGCGGACCAAGCTTAAACTTGTTTTAAATGCACAGAAAACAAATGTCATGTTTTTTTCTAGGTCTAAACTCTCAATGTCAGAAGCTGATGTGGATGCGGTGTTGGAGTCAGGCGCAGGACACAGAAGCTTAGTCGAAAACGACTTTAATTGTCACAAAGACAAATACAAAATAACGGGCCTCAAAACACAGGAGGCGAGCGATTACGCAAAACGTGCGTAAAACACTAACAACTAGACAACAAATAACATTCACCAGTGGACAGGCAGACAACAACACACAACTGCAAACAAAACCAAAGGAAAAGTATAGGTGACCTAATCAATACATAATACGAAACAGGTGCACCAACAAGACAAAACCAAACAAACATAGAGAACATCAAGCGGTAGCAGCTAGTACTCCGGGGACGACGAACGCCGAAGCCTGCCCGAACAAGGAGGAGGAGCAGTCTCGGTGGAATTCGTGACAGTACCCCCCCCTTGACGCGCGGCCCCAGCCGTGCGCCGACCCCGGCCTCGGGGACGGCCAGGAGGACGTGGAGCAGGGCGCGTAGGATGACTACGGTGGAACTCAGTCAGGAGGGATGGATCTAAAATGTCCCTCCTAGGCACCCAGCACCGTTCCTCCGGACCGTACCCCTCCCACTCCACGAGATATTGTAGACCCCCCATCCGACGTCTCGAATCCACGATGGACCGGACTGAGTACGCCGGAGCCCCCTCGATGTCCAGTGGGGTCTCTCTTATCTCACTCTCCTGGAGTGGACCAGCTACCACCGGCCTGAGGAGAGACACATGGAATGAGGGGTTAATGTGATAGTCATTAGGCAGTTGCAACTTGTAACACACCTCGTTCAATCTCCTCAGGACTTTAAATGGCCCCACAAACCGCCGGCCAAGCTTCCGGCAGGGCAGGCGAAGGGGCAGGTTTCGAGTCGAGAGCCAGACTCGATCTCCAGGGGTGTATACTGGACCCTCACTGCGGTGGAGATCGGCGCTCGCCTTCTGCCTGCGGATGGCCCGCTGCAGATGTACGTGTGCAGCGTTCCACATCTCCTCCGAGCGCCAAAACCACTCATCCACCGCAGGAGCCTCAATCTGGCTCTGATGCCATGGTGCCAGAACTGGCTGATACCCTAACACGCACTGAAAAGGGGTCAGGTTAGTAGAGGAGTGGCGAAGAGAGTTCTGAGCCATCTCTGCCCAGGGGATATACCCCGACCACTCGTCCGGCCGGCCCTGGCAAAAGGATCTCAGAAACCTACCCACATCCTGGTTCACTCTCTCCACCTGCCCGTTACTCTCAGGGTGGTAACCCGAGGTAAGGCTAACCGAGACCCCCAAGCGTTCCATGAACGCCCTCCAGACTCTAGAGGTGAATTGGGGACCCCGATCAGACACTATATCATCGGGAACCCCGTAGTGCCGGAAGATGTGGGTGAACAAAGCCTCAGCGGTCTGTAGGGCAGTAGGGAGACCCGGCATTGGAATGAGACGACAGGCCTTAGAGAACCGATCCACAACGACCAGAATAGTGGTATTCCCCTGAGAGGGGGGAAGGTCCGTGATAAAGTCCACCGAGAGGTGAGACCACGGCCGTTGTGGAACGGGCAGGGGTTGTAACTTCCCCCTGGGCAGGTGTCTAGGTGCCTTACACTGAGCGCACACCGAGCAGGAGGAGACATAAACCCTCACGTCCCTAGCCAAAGTTGGCCACCAGTACTTAACACTAAGGCAGTGCACTGTCCGGCCAATACCTGGATGTCCAGAGGAGGGTGACGTATGAGCCCAATAAATGAGACGATCACGGACCTCGAGCGGCACGTACGTCCGACCCACTGGACACTCTGGGGGAGTAGGGTCGGTGCGTAACACCCGCTCAATTTCCGCATCGACCTCCCATACCACCGGTGCCACCAGACAAGACTCCGGCAGTATGGGAGTGGGCTCAATGGACCTCTCCTCTGTGTCATACCGCCGGGATAGGGCGTCTGCCTTACCGTTCTGGGACCCTGGGATGTAAGTGATCTTAAAAACGAACCGGGTCAGAAACATGTTCCACCTAGCCTGACGAGGGTTCAATCTCCTAGCTGCCCAGATGTACTCCAGGTTACGATGGTCAGTCAGAATGAGAAAAGGGTGTTGAGCCCCCTCAAGCCAATGCCTCCACACCTTTAGGGCTTGAACCACGGCTAACAGCTCCCTGTCCCCTACGTCATAATTACGTTCCGCCGGGCTGAGCTTTTTAGAATAAAAAGCGCAGGGACAGAGGTTAGGAGGCGTGCCGGAGCGTTGCGACAGTACTGCCCCAATACCGGCCTCTGACGCGTCCACCTCTACCTGGAACGCTAAAGCGGGGTCCGGGTGCGCCAGCACCGGAGCCGAAGTGAACAGGTCCTTCAGTTTACAAAACGCCCTGTCCGCTTCAGCCGACCACTGCAAACGCACCGGGCCCCCCTTCAGCAGGGAAGTAATGGGAGCTGCCACCTGTCCAAAACCCCGGATAAACCTCCGGTAGTAATTGGCAAAACCCCAAAACTGCTGCACCTCTTTAACAGTGGTTGGGGTTTGCCAGTTACGCACGGCTGACACACGGTCAATCTCCATCTTCACCCCTGACGCGGATAACCGATGACCCAAGAAGGAGATGGACTCCTGGAAAAACAGACATTTCTCTGCCTTGACATACAAGTCATGCTTCAACAGCCTACCCAACATTTGGCGCACCAGGGCTACATGCTCGGCTCGTGTAGCAGAGTACACTAGGATGTCGTCAATGTACACTACCACTCCCTGCCCATGCAGGTCCCGGAAGATCTCGTCCACAAATGATTGGAAGACTGAAGGAGCATTCATTAACCCGTATGGCATGACAAGATACTCATAATGACCTGAGGTGGTACTAAATGCTGTCTTCCATTCATCTCCCTCCCTAATGCGCACCAAGTTATAAGCGCTCCTGAGATCCAGTTTTGTGAAGAAACGCGCTCCGCGTAATGATTCAGTCATACTCGCAATCAGAGGAAGAGGGTAACTGTATTTCACAGTGATCTGATTGAGACTACGGTAATCAGTACACGGGCGCAACCCTCCATTCATCTTCTTCACAAAAAAGAAACTCGAGGACGCAGGGGAAGTGGAGGGCCGTATGTATCCTTGTCTCAGGGACTCAGCTATGTATGTCTCCATAGCCGCCATCTCCTCTTGAGACAGAGGATACACATGGCTCCGCGGGAGTGCCGCACCTGTCTGGAGGTTTATCGCACAATCTCCCTGTCTATGAGGTGGCAATCGCGTCGCCCTCGTCTTGCTGAACACGAGCGCCAAATCCTCATACTCAGGGGGAATGTGCATTGTGGGCACTTGGTTCGGACTCTCCACCGTGGTCGCCCCAACGGAAACACCTAAACATCGCCCAACACACTGGCCAGACCATTCCTTGAGAGCCCTCTCTTGCCACGAAATGGTGGGGTCATGAGTGATTAACCAAGGAAGCCCCAGCACCACGGGATACGCAGGAGAGTCAATTAGGTACAACTGAATAATCTCCTCATGACTCCCCTGCGTCTTCATCTTTAGTGGCGCTGTGACCTCCCTAATCAAACCAGATCCCAACGGGCGGCTATCTAGGGCATGGACAGGAAAGGGTGCATCAACGGGCAGGAGGGGAATCCCTAACTTAGAACAAAATTTCCGATCAATAAAATTCCCAGCTGCGCCTGAATCAACTAGCGCCTTATGCTGGGAATGAGATGCAACCTGCGGGAATACTACAGGTATACACAGATGAACAACAGAGAGCTCTGGGTGAGTTGGGCGCCTACTCACCTGGAATGACTCTCCAGTGCGTGCCCTGTTGCCTCGATCCCCTGGAGGCCCTCCCCAGCACCGAACCGCAGTGTGTCCTCTACGGCCACAGTTGGTGCAGGGGATGACCTCCCTCTGGATCTCTCTCCTCTTCTCTCTAGCGCCAGCACCCCCGAGCTCCATAGGGCTCGGCTCGGAGGTGCTGTGAGATGGAATGGACGGCCCCAACTCCGGACGTCCGCGGGTAGCCAGCAGGGTATCCAGACGGATTGACATGTCCACCAACTGGTCGAAGGTTAGATTGGTGTCCCTGCAGGCCAACTCTCGTGGAACGTCCTCTCGCAGGCTGCACCGATAGTGGTCGATGAGGGCCCTCTCATTCCACCCCGCATCCGTCGCTAGAGTCCGGAAGTCCAGGGCGAACTCCTGTGCGCTCTTCTTCCCCTGTCGGAGGTGGAACAGACGCTCCCCTGCCGCTTTACCCTCTGGGGGGTGATCGAACACAGCCCTGAAACGGCGGGAGAACTCCGCGTAGCTGATGGTGGCGGCGTCTATTCCCCTCCATTCGGCATTGGCCCACTCCAAGGCCTTGCCGGAGAGACAGGAGATGAGGGCGGAAATGCTCTCGTATCCCGAGGGCGCCGGGTGTATGGTTGCCAGGTAGAGTTCCACCTGAAGGAGGAACCCCTGACACCCGGCTGCGGTGCCATCATATGCCCTCGGGAGCGAGAGCCGAATCCCACTGGACTCCGGAGCTGGTATGATGGGGCTGACCGGTGGTGGTGGTAAGGTATGAGGAGGTGTGGGCAGGCCTTCTCTTTCCCATCGGCGCAGAGTGTCCATGACGCCTTGCTTGGCGAAGCCGAGTCACTGGATCATGGCGTCCTGGCTGCTGACCCGATCCTCCAGTGACTCGGTCACCGCCGCTGCTCCTGCTGACTCCATAGTAGGTGTGTTATTCTGTCACGAATGCTGATGTGGATGCGGTGGTGGAGTCAAACGCAGGACACAGAGGAATAAGTCAAAATGACTTTATTATAACCTCGAAAGGTACACACAAAATAAACGGCCTCAAAATACACGAGAGGCGAAACAAATACGCAAGTGCGTAAAACCAACACGAGGTGCCAAGGTACCGAACCTATACATCCATGACAAGCCGACAATAACACACAAAATACAAACATAACATAGGGGAACTTATAGGTGACATAATCAATACAGAATACGAAACAGGTGCACTAACTAGACATGACAAAACAAACATCGAAAACATCAAATGGTAGTAGCTAGTACTCCGGGGACGACGAACGCCGAAGCCTGCCCGAGCAAGGAGGAGGAGCAGCCTCGGCGGCATCCGTGACAACAACTTTGTGCCGTTTTCAATGGATTATTAAATAAATGTTATAACTATTTGGTTTTAATATCATCACCGCTTGAAGAGCATAGTCAAAACTACACATTTCTGAATATTCCACATTTAGCTCTATCAGAGTTATACAGCAAGTAACTGCATGCTTTTCATGATCAGTAAACATAATGTATTCTCATATACTTGAGGGGAGCCGATCCATTTGGCATGTAGCTAGCTAGCTAACTAAGCAAACAACATGTAATTTTGCTTGCTTCATCAGAGATTAGGCTTTTGGAAAGAGCTTCACATCGGCAAGTCCTTGTCCTGGTAAAGTTGTCAGTTGGACTTCTGTCATCACCACTATAGATGTCAAGCAATTATGGCCATTCAATTTATCCCCTGAAAGTTAGCTTGTTAACTAGCCATATTGATGTGATCTGTTATTAGCTAGCTAGCCAATTTGATGTGGTCCATCAATCAATGTAGCCTATCATGTCTGTCAGCAGCAATCTTGATTAAACACTCTTAAAACAATGTTCAAAAGGGGATAATGTTAGCTAACTTCGCTAGGTAGGCCTACGCTGGTTAGAGAAAAAAGTACATTAGGTCTACTTACCACTGTTTAGCCAATACTACATTTCTGACAGTAGCTTGCAAAGTAAACTTTATCAGGTAAACAGTACATCTGCATATGCGCCCTTCTGCTGCTTGACAGACAGAGCTCACAAAGAATGGGAAATTAACCTAAACCACTCATACTTGTCAGGTATAGTTCACTTTTATTTTATATCACTCAAATATCCAATTAATGGTGGCTAATATCGGCAGATATTGTGAGGCTACCCTCACCTACTGTCACGCTCTGGCTCCGGGACTTTGTATGTTGAGCCAGGGTGTGTTCGTTTCGTTGTGTTCTGTTTGGTTGGGTTGTTCTATGTGGTTGTATTTCTTTGTTTGGATGAGTGACTCCCAATCAGAGGTAACGAGTGTCAGCTGTTTGACTCGTTGTCTCTGATTGGGAGCCATATTTAATATGTCTGTTTTCACCTTGTGTTTGTGGGTTTTTGTTCCTTGTCAGTCATTGTCTGAGGACGTTACGTATCGTTTATTGTTTTGTATTCGTGTTTGCACTTTACTATTAAAGTATGTTCGCTCAACACGCTGCGCCTTGGTCCTCTCTAACCAACGATCGTGACAGAAAAACCCACCTTAACCAGATCAAGCAGCGTGACGAGGAGAGAGGATGGACGTGGGAGGAGATGATTGCGAGTCTGACAAGAGGGAGAGAGGCCTGGGCCACGGGGAGGAGAGACCCCCAGGAAATTTTTAGGGGGGGGGGTCACGACGTCGGGGCAGCAGGTGTACGGGTTAGAGCGGTGCAAAGCGTTGGCAGAGAAGGCCGCCAGGTTAGGGGGGCCACTGGGCACAGAGGAGAGGGAAAGTGTGGAGGCACGGCGAGAGGTACTGGGGTGTGTTACCAGTCCGGTCCGGCCCATTCCTGATCCCTGCGTGGGGCCAGTGGTGTGTGTCCCCAGTACGGTCCGGCCTGTTCCTGCCATTCCCACCAAGGCAGTGGTGCGCGTCGTCAGCCCAGCCCGGCCTGTTCCTGCCATTCCCACCAAGTCTGTGGTGTGCGTCGACAGCCCGGCCCGGCCTGTTCCTGCCATTCCCACCAAGTCAGTGGTGCGCGTCGTCAGCCCAGCCCGGCCTGTTCCTGCCATTCCCACCAAGTCAGTGGTGCACGCCGTCAGCCCAGCCCGGCCGGTTCCTGCCATTCCCACCAAGTCAGTGGTGTGCGTCGACAGCCCAGCCCGGCCTGTCCCTGCTCCACGCACCAAGCCTACGAGGTGCGTCGCCAGTCCAGCCCGGCCTGTCCCTGCTCCACGCACAAAGCCTACGGTGTGCGTCGCCAGCCCAGCCCGGCCTGTTCCTGCTCCACGCACAAAGCCTACGGTGTGCGTCGCCAGCCCAGCCCGGCCTGTCCCTGCTCCACGCACAAAGCCTACGGTGTGCGTCGCCAGCCCGACCCGGCCTGTTCCTGCCACTCGCACCAAACCAGGGGTGCGGGGTCGCCAGCCTGGTCCAACCCGTTCCTGCTACTCGCACCAAGCCAGGGGTGCGAGGCGTCAGCCTGGTCCAGCCCGTTCCTGCTACTCGCACCAAACCAGGGATGCGAGTCGTCAGCCTGGTCCAGCCTGCTCCTGCTACTCGCACCAAACCAGGGAATGGAGTCGTCAGTCCGGTGAGGCCCGTTCCTGTTCCACGCACCAAGCCAGGGGCGCGTGTCGTCAGTCCGGCTCCGACCAGCGGGGCTAGACAGGACCAGGGGTACTTTGGGGGGTTGGAGAGGAGGTGGGGATCAGGGCCGGAGCCAGAACCACCGCCGAGGAGGTATGCCCACCCAGCCCTCCCTTGTTTAGCCCTTATTGAGGCGCGGTCGCAGTCCGCGCCTTTAGGGGGGGGTACTGTCACGCTCTGGCTCCGGGACTTTGTATGTTGAGCCAGGGTGTGTTCGTTTCGTTGTGTTCTGTTTGGTTGGGTTGTTCTATGTGGTTGTATTTCTTTGTTTGGATGAGTGACTCCCAATCAGAGGTAACGAGTGTCAGCTGTTTGGCTCGTTGTCTCTGATTGGGAGCCATATTTAATATGTCTGTTTTCACCTTGTGTTTGTGGGTTTTTGTTCCTTGTCAGTCATTGTCTGAGGACGTTACGTATCGTTTATTGTTTTGTATTCGTGTTTGCACTTTACTATTAAAGTATGTTCGCTCAACACGCTGCGCCTTGGTCCTCTCTAACCAACGATCGTGACACCTACCTTAAATTACATCATCATTGAATGATGTTTACTGATCATGAAAAGCATGCAGTCACTTGCTGTATAACTCTGATGATAGAGCTAAATGTGTGCAATTGTTTTGCATGGAATAATCGGAAATATGTAGTTCTGACTATGCTCTTCAAGAGGTGATGATATTACAACCAAATAGTTAACATTTATTTAATAATCTTTTGAAAACGTCACGCAGTTGTCAATGGTTTTAGCGGAGCTGGGAGCATTCTTGCCCCCCAGCAGGCAAATCGAACGCTCTACACCTTATTGTGACGTTTTATTGATAACGACCTATAGTTTAATCCATCCAAGTAGTAGCAGCACAAACTTTAGTGGCACAACACATTACAACTCCAACCCTTTACTTCTCTGTCACTCAGTAATCTCTCACTTGAATCTCTCCACGCCCAAGTGAGTCTTGGAAGGGTATTCTTTTTTTTTTTTAGGGTGGGGGGGATGGATCATCTTAATATTGCAGATAGATTGTATCGTCTATCAATGTAATTGTCTGCATCACTTCCAATCCCCCATGTTTTTTTTATATATACTCCCCTTTATTACTTTTCAACCGCGTCATCCTTTCACTACTTGGAGTAAATTAGTGAACAACAATGCCCAGGCCTCTACTTCCGGTCTATACTTACTATCTACGCCTTATGGACACAGTAAATTTTACAATAATTATATTATATATATATATATACAGTGGGGAGAACAAGTATTTTATACACTGCCGATTTTGCAGGTTTTCCTACTTACAAAGCATGTAGAGGTCTGTCATTTTTATGATAGGTACACTTCAACTGTGAGAAACGGAATCTAAAACAAAAATCCAGAAAATCACATTGTATGATTTTTAAGTAATTAATTTGCATTTTATTGCATGACATAAGTATTTGATCACCTACCAACCAGTAAGAATTCCGGCTATCACAGACCTGTTAGTTTTTCTTTAAGAAGCCCTCCTGTTCTCCACTCACCTGTATTAACTGCACCTGTTTGAACTTGTTACCTGTATAAAAGACACCTGTCCACACACTCAATCAAACAGACTCCAACCTCTCCACAATGGCCAAGACCAGAGAGCTGTGTAAGGACATCAGGGATAAAATTGTAGACCTGCACAAGGCTGGGATGGGCTACAGGACAATAGGCAAGCAGCTTGGTGAGAAGGCAACAACTGTTGGCGCAATTATTAGAAAATGGAAGAAGTTCAAGATGACGGTCAATCACCCTCGGTCTGGGGCTCCATGCAAGATCTCACCTTGTGGGGCATCAATGATCATGAGGAAGGTGAGGGATCAGCCCAGAACTACACGGCAGGACCTGGTCAATGACCTGAAGAGAGCTGGGACCACAGTCTCAAAGAAAACCATTAGTAACACACTACGCCGTCATGGATTAAAATCCTGCAGCGCACGCAAGGTCCCCCTGCTCAAGCCAGCGCATGTCCAGGCCCGTCTGAAGTTTGCCAATGACCATCTGGATGTGGTCTGATGAGACAAAAATATAGCTTTTTGGTCTAAACTCCACTCGCCGTGTTTTGAGGAAGAAGAAGGATGAGTACAACCCCAAGAACACCATCCCAACCGTGAAGCATGGAGGTGGGAACATCATTCTTTGGGGATGCTTTTCTGCAAAGGGGACAGGACGACTGCACCGTATTGAGGGGAGGATGGATGGGGCCATGTATCGCGAGATCTTGGCCAACAACCTCCTTCCCTCAGTAAGAGCATTGAAGATGAGTCGTGGCTGGGTCTTCCAGCATGACAACGACCCGAAACACACAGCCAGGGCAACTAAGGAGTGGTTCCGTAAGAAGCATCTCAAGGTCCTGGAGTGGCCTAGCCAGTCTCCAGACCTGAACCCAATAGAAAATCTTTGGAGGGAGCTGAAAGTCCGTATTGCCCAGCGACAGCCCCGAAACCTGAAGGATCTGGAGAAGGTCTGTATGGAGGAGTGGGCCAAAATCCCTGCTGCAGTGTGTGTAAACCTGGTCAAGACCTACAGAAAACGTATGATCTCTGTAATTGCAAACAAAGGTTTCTGTACCAAATATTAAGTTCTGCTTTTCTGATGTATCAAATACATATGTCATGCAATAAAATGCAAATTAATTACTTAAAAATCATACAATGTGATTTTCTGGATTTTTTTAGATTCTGTCTCTCACAGTTGAAGTGTACCTATGATAAAAATTACAGACCTCTATATGCTTTGTAAGTAGGAAAACCTGCAAAATCGGCAGTGTATCAAATACTTGTTCTCCCCACTGTGTGTATATATATATATATATATATATATATATATATATATATATATTTTTTTTTTCTCCTGAACTTCTACTCTCAACCTCTCCGATCATTTTCATGATGTCCATCCGGTTTGCTTCTATATGCCATATCTTTCTAACTGTGCTCTTTCCCAAAAGCTCCCAACATACAACCTATATACTTATTATGGACACAGTATGCTTACATTATTAGCTATCTTTGTTATTAGTCCCATCCTTCAACTCTATTCAATACCTCCCATCTATCTCTTAACACCATCCATATAGGATTTCTATTTGCCATATATATTTCAACCATACTGTGATGTTTTACAAAAGTTCTGAACCTTTCTATTCTCATTGCTTCTACAGATTGTGAATTAAAAATACAATTTGTTGCTAAAAGTATTATTATATTATTGATCGATTGACTATGACTTTTCAGATCACCCAGTAATGCTATCTGCAAGGTTAGCTCCAGGTAAATATTGCAATCCTTTAGCCATTCCTGGACCTGTGTCCAAAAACAAGCTACAAATGGACAGAACCAAAACAAATGATCTAATGATTTTGTCTCTTCACAGCAAAATCTGCAGAGCTGGGAAGATTGTATCCCCCATATAAATAACATTATATTGGTAGCAAGAATTTTATATAATAATTTAAATTAAAAGATTCAAATTTTTGAATCCAGTGTCGTTTTGCGTGTCAGTTCATAAACACTATGCCATGGGATCGGTACGTTTAAAATCTCTTCCCAACTATTTTGCAATCTATATGGGACGGCTGTCAATCCTTTGGTCCTTAAGTGAAACTGATATACTTTTTTATTTATCACAGTTTTCCTTAACCAATTATGTTCTTTAATGCAAGGCCGACAGACAAGTTCCTTACTTTCTCCCCCTTCCACTTTCCTCTTCCACTTTTGCGGTAAGGCTGCAATTATTTGGTTGTAATTTTGGGTAGAGCAGACATCTCCATATGTTTTTGTTAGCTGCATGTGCGACATAACTCCACCAGTCCTACCGATGATATCATTTACAAAGATTATACCTTTTTTAAACATTCTGTCAAAAATAAAGTTTTTTTGTCTATTAGTATATTTGAATTTAACCACAATATTTGTTGCATTATTTGTTCTGTCGTTTCTGGAGGATTAAATTGAAATTGCAACCAACATTCTATGGCTTGTTTTGGAAATAGTGATATTTGGGAGATGATTTCCTTTTCAAATAACTGCAAATGAGTTGTTGTAATCTGAATAAAGGGAAAAAGGCCTTTCTTGAACATTGGGTGAGACAATCTTACTAATTTGCTTGAGAACCAGTTCGGATTTAAGTATAACTTTTGTATGACTGAAGCTTTTAGTGGTAGGTCTAATGCTTTAATATTTAATCATTTCTGTCCTCCGAATTCATATGCATTATATAAATATTCCCTTTTAATTTTGTCTGGCTTGCCTTTCCAAATAAAATTGAATATTTTTTTCTCATATAATTTAAAAAACTGTTCGCTAGGCGTAGGCAAGACCATAAGCAAATAGGTAAACTGGGATAATACTAAAGAGTTAATCAGGGTGATTTTTCCACAAATTGACAGGTATTTTCCTTTCCATGGTAGTAAGATCTTATCTATTTTTGCTAACTTTCTATTAAAATTTATTGAAGTGAGATCATTTATTTCCTTTGGGATAGGTATTCCGAGTATATCCACATCACCATCAGACAGACCATTTTATTGGTAAACTACATGGCAATGTAAAATTTATATTTTTTATTGATCCAATACGTAATATAGTACATTTGTCATAATTTGGTTGTAATCCAGAGAGGTTAGAAAATGTATCTAGATCCTCTATGAGGCTGTGGAGGGATTCTAGTTGTGGATTTAAAAGAAAACATGAATCATCAGCGTACAATGACACCTTTGTTTTTAAGCCCTGGATTTCTAATCCTCTGATATTGTTATTGGATCTGATTTTAATAGCTAACATCTCGATGGCCACAATAAATAGATATGCTGATAGTGGACAACCTTGTTTCACTCCTCTTGACAGTTTAAAACTTTCTGAGAAATAGCCATTATTTACTATTTTACACCTAGGGTTACTATACATGATTCTGACCCATTTTATAAGAGATTCTCCAAAATTGAAATGCTCCAGGCATTTATATATAAACCCCAGTCGAACTTTATCAAATGCCTTTTCGAAGTCTGCTATGAATAGCAGGCCTGGTTTCCCATATTTTCCATAGTGTTCTATTGTTTCCAATACTTGCCTTATATTATCTCCAATGTATCTTCCATGTAAAAAACCAGTCTGATTGGAATGAATAATATCCGACAATACCTTTTTAATTCTATGCGCTATACATTTTGCTAGGATTTTTGCATCACAACACTGAAGTGTAAGGGGCCTCCAATTTTGTAAATGGACTGGATCTTTATATTTTCCACTTGTATCCTATTTCAGTAATAATGAGATCAGACCTTCTTCTTGAGTGTCAGATAATCTACCATTTACATAGGAGTGGTTAAAACATGCTAATAACGGTCCTCTTAGTATATCAAAAAAGGTTTGGTATACCTCGACTGGTATGCCATCCAACCCTGGAGTTTTCCCAGACTTAAAGTCTTTATTTGCATCCAGAAGTTCCTCCTCTGTAATTTCACCTTCACATGAGTCTTTCTGTGTGGCTGTTAATTTGACAATTAAAACTCTCAGATTAAAAATAAAATATTTCTGATTACAAAACATAGGCCTCTTATTAAAAAACAGGGCTACAGTCGTGCCCCCTAAAACAAAATGTCCCTGTTTCAATTACCTATACAGAAGCAACTAGGCTGTGTACTGGAGAAATAACTGTCTACTTGGCAACACGTATTGCAACATATGAAAACAATGCCATTAACATACACATTACAACAATAATGAAATTGTATGCAAGAACAGCTCAAACTCTAGTGTATTATGTGCTGTGTAGCTGTATTTAGTATGGTGAAATTATACCATGGTGTGGCATTTCATTTCCACAGCAATTTACATCGATACAATATAGACAGGACCCAGAAACAGAAAAACATAATTATTTTCCTGTCAAATGTTTCTCAGTGGATTATGTCCATGGCATTTCAAACAAACTGTCACGCCCTGACATAGAGATCACTAGTTGGTTTGGTCAGGGTGTGAGTATCTATGTATGTGTTATCCATGTGTATGATCTAGTATGTGTAGATCTATGTTTGGCCGGGTGTGGTTCCCAATCAGAGGCAGCTGTCAATCGTTGTCTCTGATTGGGGATCATACTTAGGTAGCCATTTTGCCTACCTATGTTGTGGGATCTTGACTCTTGTTAGGCTTGTTTGTGTGTAGCCATTGTGAGCTTCATGTTACGTTGCTTTTGTTGTTTTGTTGTGTGTTAACTTTGCTATAAACATGTATGCATTCCATGCTGCACCTTGGTCCAATCCTGTATTCAAAGAACGTGACACAAACAGACATAGTTCAAAAACAAATACCAAATGACAATTACAAGTTAACTTAGTCTGAAAGAGCACAACGTCTTATTTAATATGAAACCACATTCATGTCACTCAACACAACAAAAAATCCTAGAGTATTTACATTTTAGTAAATTTGACTAAAATAAGCACTTAAAATGTACCAAGTATAATATATTATACTTATAAATATTATTTACATATAAATAAAACAATTATCCAAAATGTGACCAGAGGACAATATTCAGAAAGTAAAAACCCACACAAAGTAGGCTATTTGATTAACAACGATTCTTACTTCTGTAACAATGTAAAATGTATACATTTACATTTTAGTCATTTAGCAGACGCTCTTATCCAGAGCGACTTACAGTTAGTGAATACATTTTTTTTATTTTGTGTTTTTATATTTTATTATTATTATTATTATTATTTTTTATACTGCCCCCCCGTGGTAATCAAACCCACAACCCTGGCGTTGCAAACGCCATGCTCTATCAACTGAGCTACATCCCTGCCGGCCATTCCCTCCCTACCCTGGACGACGCTGGGCCCATTGTGCGCCACCCATGAGTCTCCCGGTCGCGGCCGGCTGCGACAGAGCCTGGATTCGAACCAGGATCTCTAGTGGCACAGTTAGCACTGCGATGCAGTGCCTTAGACCACTGTGCCACTCAGGAGGCTACTTATACAGTATGTATAAGCTGGAAATAGAAGCCTAAGTGTTGTTTTCCATTAGTTTACTCCAATTAGGGGAGGGGTGGTAGGGTTAGGTGAAAACAATGAAGGAAAACATATTTTAAAAATATCTTTTATATATACAGTGGGGAGAACAAGTATTTGATACACTGCCGATTTTGCAGGTTTTCCTACTTACAAAGCATGTAGAGGTCTGTAATTTTTGTCATAGGTACACTTCAACTGTGAGAGACGGAATCTAAAACAAAAATCCAGAAACTCACATTGTATGATTTTTAAGTAATTAATTTGCATTTTATTGCATGACATAAGTATTTGATCACCTACCAACCAGTAAGAATTCCAGCTCTCACAGACCTGTTAGTTTTTCTTTAAGAAGCCCTCCTGTTCTCCACTCATTACCTGTATTAACTGCACCTGTTTGAACTCGTTACCTGTATAAAAGACACCTGTCCACACACTCAATCAAACAGACTCCTACCTCTCCACAATGGCCAAGACCAGAGAGCTGTGTAAGGACATCAGGGATAAAATTGTAGACCTGCACAAGGCTGGGATGGGCTACAGGACAATAGGCAAGCAGCTTGGTAAGAAGGCAACAACTGTTGGCGCAATTATTAGAAAATGGAAGAAGTTCAAGATGACGGTCAATCATCCTCGGTCTGGGGCTCCATGCAAGATCTCACCTTGTGGGGCATCAATGATCATGAGGAAGGTGAGGGATCAGCCCAGAACTACACGGCAGGACCTGGTCAATGACCTGAAGAGAGCTGGGACCACAGTCTCAAAGAAAACCATTAGTAACACACTACGCCGTCATGGATTAAAATCCTGCAGCGCACGCAAGGTCCCCCTGCTCAAGCCAGCGCATGTCCAGGCCCGTCTGAAGTTTGCCAATGACCATCTGGATGATCCAGAGGAGGAATGGGAGAAGGTCATGTGGTCTGATGAGACAAAAATAGAGCTTTTTTTGTCTAAACTCCACTCGCCGTGTTTGGAGGAAGAAGAAGGATGAGTACAACCCCAAGAACACCATCCCAACCATGAAGCATGGAGGTGGAAACATCATTCTTTGGGGATGCTTTTCTGCAAAGGGGACAGGACGACTGCACCGTATTGAGGGGAGGATGGATGGGGCTATGTATCGCGAGATCTTGGCCAACAACCTCCTTCCCTCAGTAAGAGCATTGAAGATGGGTCGTGGCTGGGTCTTCCAGCATGACAATGACCCGAAACACACAGCCAGGGCAACTAAGGAGTACATCTCAAGTAAGAAGCATCTCAAGGTCCTGGAGTGGTATAGCCAGTCTCCGGACCTGAACCCAATAGAACATCTTTGGAGGGAGCTGAGAGTCCGTATTGCCCAGCGACAGCCCCGAAACCTAAAGGATCTGGAGAAGGTCTGTATGGAGGAGTGGGCCAAAATCCCTGCTGCAGTTGTGCAATCCTGGTCAAGACCTACAGGAAACGTATGATCTCTGTAATTGCAAACAAAGGTTTCTGTACCAAATATTAAGTTCTGCTTTTCTGATGTATCAAATACTTATGTCATGCAATAAAATGCAAATTAATTACTTAAAAATCATACAATGTGATTTTCTGGATTTTTGTTTTAGATTCCGTCTCTCACAGTTGAAGTGTACCTATGATAAAAATTACAGACCTCTACATGCTTTGTAAGTAGGAAAACCTGCAAATTCGGCAGTGTATCAAATACTTGTTCTCCCCACTGTATATACACTATATTTAAAAATATTCTATTGGGTTCAGGTCTGGAGACTGGCTAGGCCACTCCAGGACCTTGAGATGCTTCTTACGGAGCCACTCCTTAGTTGCCCTGGCTGTGCTGAGATAATATGACAGTTTTACACTATTTTATTTTAAATGGAATGCTCAAGAGTGATTATCTCTCTCTCTCTCTCTCTCTCTCAATCCAATTAAATTCAAAGGGGCTTTATTGGCATGGGAAACATATGTTTACATTGCCAAAGCAAGGGTAATAAACAATCAAAAATAAACAATTAACCCTATCCCTCTCTCTTGACAATCCTCACAGTTCACTCACAGATGGTATGTAGGCTGGTTGATGGCACCTGCAGGCCTGTTTGAGGAACAACTGGACAGAACATATCAGAATTCTTAGACTTTAGCTGAGAACCTCCTCTCCTTCCCTGTCCTTCAAGGAAATAGCCTTTTTTTTACACTTCCTGTTATGCATGATGCTCTCAAAGTGCCTCTCTCCATTCCTCTCATGTCGTGTGGTATTTTCTCTCTCACTCTTTCACTCCAGGATACATTAGGGGAAGTTGTTTTGCTGTTGGCACCAATCTCATGCTGACAGATCAACGACTTTACTCATACTAAACTTTGCTCACTCTTGTTCGACTGCCCTTCGATTAAATCGGTTTAATTGAATGTTTACATTTGCTTCAAGTGTAGTTTTTACTGAAAGTTGACAGATGGCACTTGTATGGAGGGATGTGGGTGAGTGGGCAGAGAGTGGATAGATGGGTGTCGTTGAAGAAACTCTGTTTCCCCTTACCTCCCTTCCTTCTCTTGATAAATAATACAAGTGAATGTATATAATTGCTGCATTTTACCTATGATCAAAAATAAAATCTAATATTGTATAAGTTACATAGCTAAGACAAAATTAGATTTCATGATATTACTTTGTCTTTACACATCTATTCATACTGGCCAAATGCAGTCACCATCCACTTCAGCTAGCATTTCCTGTTGTTAGGCCTGTTTTAAAAATGTAAGGTAAAGCACTTTGGATGAAGTGTCAAAAATGTGACACAGGCTGTATTATTATGCTCATTTTACATCCCCTAGATCAGTGGTTCCCAACCTTTTTTGGTTACTGTACCACAAACTGTTCTTTACTCTGCCAGGAGTACCCCTGAAGTACCCCCTCATGTGCATTTTATCAATAAGCCTATGGTCTTATAGGTCTCCTCAAGTACCCCCTGTGGATAGGCCAAGTACCCCCATGGGTCCTAGTACCCCTGGTTGTGAACCACTGTCCCAGATGGCAGCAATGTGCTACCACCTTCAAATAGGTCTATTGTGAGAGTTTTTCTATTCACCCTTCAAGTACTGAGCAAATATCCAAATTAATGAAATTCCCTGAATGTTGCTTTTATGGATACTAGATATGACTGGTTGTTATCCAGTCACATGTAACATGCAACGTTCAAGTGTCATACAGAGTGGGTAATGTTGAGCCCCCAACTCTTGTCTGTCACTCACTCCATTAAATATCCTAAACATATACAGTTGAAGGTGTGGTCTGTACCTTGTGAATATTCCCTTTCGATTGCACAAATATTCCCATTTATTCTCTCTGCTGTAAAATAAATATGTTTTTCAGAATTACTGCCACAGACATATGTTAAATACTTGAGCCTACAGCTCACTAACAAACGACCAGCCAGGCAACCACACACACCTGCAGTACAATCCTCTCTCCACCCCCACTTACTTACACACATACAATTCAAGGAAGATCTCAGGGTAGCATTGCTAATCAAGGATCACTGATCAGGTCCCTCTATGTAGTCAGCAGATGCAGCTGCTGTTTCAGCACTGAGGACCGGACACCTGGTCAACTTCCCATTATAGGAAAAGTCACATGTAATAAGTCATTGTGGAGATAACACAATTGTCTTAACATTGAATTGTCTATTGATTACATTTTATTATAGGGAATATCATTCTGATTCTGACTCCTCACACCTGTTTCTTCGGCAACAGTGCACAATATTATTACCAAAATTATTTTTTTCATGCCCTCGCCCATGCAGGCCTAAAACTCATCAGTATTGACAACCAAAGAAATGTGTGCTTTCATGGATATCAACAAAGATTTTTGGCATTCTTTTCAATATTTCCAACAAAGGCCTATTTAATGCAGTTGAATTGCATGTAATAGCTTTTAAAGTCCTCTGGATGGTAGTAGAGAGCAGAAATTACCCTGGAGTCCATTTGAGTCCTGAAAATAGACCCTTGAAATGACAGATGACAAGTGTATTAAACGCAAACATGCTGCATTAAAAATAGAGGCAGTCTCCCGGCACTCTTTATTGGCTAATGTTGGCCCACCAGACTCTTCACGCATTTGGGTGGAAGTGTCTGGGAACGAGATTAAATCAAACACAACTGAGAACACACATCAACTTCATTGAACACTTATCTCTCACAAAAAAAAACACACACACACTTTTATGAGTATTATGAGTAGGGCAGACTAAAACAACTGACACACACACATATGCAAACACGTGGACACACTCAAATATGTGGAGGTTGAGGTGTGTCCTGGTGAAAGGAGAGAAAGTTTATGTTTTTCGGGAGGTTCATCCTTAGAGCGAGCAGCATCAGAAGCAGCAGGTTAGAGCCCTCACACACTAACCCCTTCAGAGAGGACAGAGGGTACAACACAGTCTGCCTCCTCACCTCCTACACACAAACACACACACACACACACGTTAGAGCCTTCAGATACATACCCTCTAACAGAGCACATCGGGAAACACACAGTCTGCCCCCTTATTTCACACATACAACAGGTCCTTACCTCCCACACTCACACACCACACAGACACATGCACACACACACACACACACACACACAAACACACAAAAATAAATAAAGTGCATAAGATTCTCGTGCAGAGTTTAAGCCTTTCTATGTGGAAATTAAGACCGTGTGTATGTCTGTGTGCTCATCCATTCCTGTGTTGAGTGTTACCTTTCAGAATGGTCTATCTGCTGCAGCAGCTCCATGTCTATGGATGTTCTTCTCTATTGAACATTTGTGGGATGTGAGGGGTTGTAAGGGACTATAACTCTGCATCCAGCATCTCTATGGAGAATGGAGAATACACACAGAGAGTCAAATACAAAGTCAATTTAGTTAATCACACGTTACACACTGTCCCTGTCCCCCTCTAGAAAAACTAAGGGAAATATGCCATTATACACTATTATATACAGAGCCATACCATGCAAGGCAGGAAAGGGCAGCAGTGGTGTGCCTGCCTTTATGTGTAGTGTCACTGTCAACAATCTGCTAGCTACCTATCTACCTACCAACCTATCAAGCTAGCTACCTACATCATATGTACAATTGCTGATACATAATTAATTCTCATCTGATGGCAAAGAGGGTGATGGTCAAAACTTTGTATGTCAAGCCGTGTTAGCTGGGGCTGGATAGTCTTCAATGATCCTTGGACAGTGTACACACAGACAGACAGAAACATACGCCCGAACACACCTGTTTGATATGATAGCTAGCTAGCTTTAGCCTCTAGCTCGATGCTTGATGGCTTTTAACATAAGCTCCCTGTCTTGTCTGTCAGTAAAGCCACCAAACATTGAAGGAAGGCAGCTAGCTAGCTAGTTAGCTAGCTAACTAACTAACATTACTTGTTGGTGGCCCTTATTATAACATACCTGGCTAAAGCTAGCTAGCTGGAACGATGGTCAGGTATGGCGTTAGAGAGTCACAAAGCTTTTACTTTGGAAACTGCTAGCACACATACAGTATCCTGTTGCAACCCCTTCTCTCCATGCCCACACCGTCTCTGTTCATTAATTCAATCTTGTGGACAACATTTAAAACATATATTCATGCAGTCAAAATGATTATCCATCTTTATTGTTTAAGTTTCGGATATTGATGAAATGAAAGGTACATGGATTAAACACACTTTGCAATTTATTTTTCAAATTGGCACACGTTATGCACACTCAATAATGAAAATGATAACGCAATATATTTTTTTGCATTTCAATTAGAATATTGTCACCAAAAATGCATACCCATTAAGGAAAAGGAATTGCAAATATGATATTGATTTATCATTTGCCCAATTGCATTTCCAATTGAGTTTTGGCAGCAAAATGCTACCATATCTGTCCACTGGTCGCAAAAACAATGATTGATAGGCAGCTTAAACTTCTTCAATTCAACCACATTTGGGTTAAAATACACATAGACATTTGTGAACAGCCAAACTGGAAACCATATATCCTGAGGCCGCATTTATTGTAGCTGGGGATTTTAACAAATCAAATTTGAGTAAAACGCTACTAAAGTTCTACAAACACATTGACTGTAGTACTCACTCTGAGAAAACATTGGACCACTGCTACTCAACTTTCCGAAATGCCTACAAGGCCCTCCCCCGCCCTCCCTTTGGCAAATCTGATCACGACTCCATTTTGCTCCTCCCTTCCTATCGGCAGAAACTCAAACAGGAAGTACCCGTGCTAAGGTCTATTCAACGCTGGTCTGACCAATCGGAATCCATGCTTCAAGATTGTTTTGATCAGGCGGACTGGGATATGTCCGGGTAGCCTCTGAGAAAAACTTAAGACAAATATACGGATACGGTGACGGAGTTCATCAGGAAGTGTATAGGAGATGTTGTACCCACTGTGACTATTAAAATCTACCCAAACCAGAAACCGTGGATAGCAAAACTGAAAGCGTGAACTACCGCATTTAACCATGGCAAGGTGACTGGGAATATAGCCGAATACAAACAGTGTAGTTATTCCCTCCTTAAGGCAATCAAACAGGCCAAACGTCAGTACAGAGACAAAGTGGAGTCGCAATTCAACGGCTCAGACACAAGACGTATGTGGCAGGGTCTACAGACAATCACGGACTACAAAGGGAAAACCAGCCAAGTCGCGGACACTGACATCTTGCTTCCGGACAAGCTAAACACCTCCTTCGCCCGCTTTGAGGATAACCCAATGCCACCGACGCAGCCCGCTACCAAGGACTGTAGGCTCTCCTTCTCTGTGGCCGACATGAGTAAGACATTTAAGAGTGCTAACCCTCGCAAGGTTGCCGGCCCAGACGGCATCCCTAACCACGTCCTCAGAGCATGCGCAGACCAGCTGGCTGGAGTGTTTACAGACATATTCAATCTCTCCCTATCCCAGTCTGCCGTCCCCACTTGCTTCAATATGTCCACCATTGTTCCTGTACCCAAGAAAGCAAAGGTAACTGAACTAAATGACAATCGCCCCGTAGCACTCACTTCTGTCATAATGAAGTGCTTTGAGAGGCTAGTTAAGTATCATATCACCTCTACCTTACCTGACACCCTAGACCCACTTAAATTTGCTTACCGCCCCAATAGATCCAGAGACGTAATTAGACAAACTTCAAAAGCTTATTCCAATTTCCTGCTCTTTTCCCAAGATCCACCAAGCGCATTTGGTGTGTCATCATAGTCGTCTCTGACGTGTGGTCAGACACGCTCAGGACGAACAAACTTAAACTTGTGCCTTTTTTCAATGCTGATTTGAATGTCATTGAGAAAACAGACTGGGGTCCAAAAAAATGTTTTGCAATATTTAAAAGTAATCCTAGAAGTAATCATCTAGTTTTTCAAAATGATCTATAATGTGATTACAATATTTTTGCTGGTAACATAATGGCATACTGTTACAGTTTTTTGAAATCAGTTACAAAGTAATAAAGCCCTAGTTCACACAGGAGTAATATAATTTTGTAAAAAAAATGAATAAAAACATATATATATATATATACACTATCGGTCAAAAGTTTTAGAACACCTACTCATTCAAGGGTTTTTCTTTATTTTTACTATTTTATACATTGTATAATAATAGAGAAGACATCAAAACTATGAAATAACACATATGGAATCATGTAGTAACCAAAAAAGTGTTAAACAAATCAAAATATATTTTATATTTGAGATTCTTCCAATAGCCACCCGCTGCCTTGATGACAGCTTTGCACACTCTTGGCATTTTCTCAACCAGCTTCACCTGGAATGCTTTTCCAACAGTTGAAGGAGTTCCAACATATTCTGAGCACTTGTTGGCTGCTTTTCCTTCACTCTGCGGTCCGACTCATCCTAAACCATCTCAATTCAGTTGAGGTCGGGGAATTGTAGAGGCCAGGTCATCTGATGCAGCACTCCATCACTCTACTTCTTGGTAAAATAGCCCTTACACAGCCTGGAGATGTGTTGGGTCATTGTCCTGTTGAAAAAAAAATTATAGTCCCACTAAGCCCAAACCAGATGTGATGGCGTATCGCTGCAGAATGCTGTGGATAAGTGTGCCTTGAATTCTAAATAAACCACAGACAGTGTCACCAGCAAAGCACCCCCACGCCATATCACCTCCTCCTCCATGCTTTATGGTGGGAAATACACATGCGGAGATCATCCGTTCACCCACACTGCATCTCACAAAGACACAGCGGTTGGAACCAAAAATCTCCAATTTGGACACCAGACCAAAGGACACATTTCCACTGGTCTAATGTCCATTGCTCGTGTGTCTTTGCCCTATTAAGTCTCTTCTTATTATTGGTGTCCTTTAGTAGTGGTTTCTTTGCAGCAATTAGACCATGAAGGCCTGATTCACGCAGTCTCCTCTGAACAGTTGATGTTTAGATGTGTCTGTTACTTGAACTCTGTGAAGCATTTATTTGGGCTGCAATTTCTGAGGCTGGTAACTCTAATTAACTTATCCTCCGCAGCAGAGGTAACTCTGGATCTACCATTCCTGTGGCGGTCCTCATGAGAGCCAGTTTCATCATAGCGCTTGATGGTTTTTGCAACTGCACTTGAAGAAACGTTCAAAGTTCTTGAAATGTTCCGGATTGACTGACATTCATGTCTTAAAGTAATGATGGACTGTCGTTTCTCATTTGCTTATTTGAGCTGTTCTTGCCATAATATGGACTTGGTCTTTTACCAAACAGGGCTATCTTCTGTATACACTCTCCCCCTACCTTGTCACAACACAACTGATTGGCTCAAACGCATTATGAAGGAAAGAAATTCCACAAATTAACTTTTAAGATGTCACAACTATTAATTGAAATGCATTCCAGGTGACTACCTCATGAAGCTGGTTGAGAAAATGCCAAGAGTGTGCAAAGCTGTCATCAATGCAAAGGGTGTCTATTTGAAAAAAAATATATATATATTTTGATTTGTTTAACACCTTTTTGGTTACTACATTATTCCATATGTGTTATTTAATAGTTTTGATGTCTTCTCTATTATTATACAATGTAAAACATAGTTGAAGTCGGAAGTTTAAATGCACTTAGATTGGAGTCATTAAAACTTGTTTTTCAACCACTCCACAAAGTTCTTGTTAACAAACTATAGTTTTGGCAAGTCGGTTAGGACATCTACTTTGTGCGTGACACAAGTACCATGTTCATCTGTACAAACAATAGTACGCAAGTATAAACACCATGGGACCACGGAGCCGTCATACCGCTCAGGAAGGAGACGCTTTCTGTCTCCTAGAAGTGACCATACTTTGGTGCGAAAAATACAAATCAATCCCAGAACTACAGCAAAGGACCTTGTGAAGATGCTGGAGGAAACAGGTAAAAAAAAGTATCTATATCCACAGTAAAACAAGTCCTATATCGACATAACCGGAAAGGCCGCTCAGCAAGGAAGAAGCCAATGCTCCAAAACCGCCATAAAAAAGCCAGACTACAGTTTGCAACTGCACATGGGGACAAAGATCTTACTTTTTGGAGAAATGTCCTCTGGTCTGATGAAACAAAAATGGAACTGTTTGGCCATAACGACCATCGTTATGTTTTGAGGAAAAAGGGGGTTGCTTGTGCAAGCCGAAGAACACCATCCCAACCGTGAAGCACGGGGGTGGCAGCATCATGCTGTGGGGGTGCTTTGCTGCAGGAGGGACTGCTGCACTTCACAAAATAGATGGCATCATGAGGAAGGAAAATTATGTGGATATATTGAAGCAACATCTCAAGACATCAGTCAGGAAGTTAAAGCTTGGTCGCAAATGGGTCTTCCAAATGGACAATGACCCCAAGCATACTTCCAAAGTTGTGGCAAAATGGCTTAAGGACAACAAAGTCAAGGTATTGGAGTGGCCATCACAAAGCCCTGACCTCAATCCTATAGAAAATGTGTGGGCAGAACTGAAAAAGTGTGTGCGAGCAAGGAGGCCTACAAACCTGATTCAGTTACACAAGCTCTGTCAGGACGAATGGGCCAAAATTCACCCAACTTATTGTGGGAAGCTTGTAGAAGGCTACCCAAAACGTTTGACCCAAGTTAAACAATTTAAAGACAATGCTACCAAATACTAATTGAGTGTATGTAAACTTCTGACCCACTGGGAATGTGATGAAAGAAATAAAAGCTGAAATAAATAATTCTCTCTACTATTATTCTGACATGTCTCAATCTTAAAATAAAATGGTGATCCTAACTGACCTAAGACAGGGAATTTTTACTAGGATTAAATGTCAGGAATTGTGAAAAACTGAGTTTAAATGTATTTTGCTAAGGTGTATGTAATCTTCCGACTTCAACTGTATATATACAGTGGAGATTTTAGCATGTAAATCTTGGTGGGGCAAAAAAAATCATTTTAAGGATTGGAAAAGACACTTAAACCCAGACTTGGACCACACAGCCTCTTTCAAATACATTTGCAGACCTTTTAGGTATTTATTTAGTATCACAAGAGGAAAATAGTGCAATGTAAAACAATGTAATACACAGGTGAATAGTGTGATAAAAGTGGAAATAAGAGAAAAAACTAAGTAATCACCAGTAACATGTGAATGAGGAAATATATAAGTATAAAAAACATGCACCAGAAAAAAAGTAAATTATCCACCAACCTAAAGTATGAATAAGAAAACAAAGTACACAACAACAGTTTTTGGGGTGTGACAAATGGGAGACGTTGATCAGCAGGAATAGACACCGTCCATGGTACCATGACGTCGTAGACACCTTTTGCTGGACACTGCTGCTGTTTCTGTAACTCATGCTGCCGTTTCTTTATATAAGTTATCCACCCGCTGCATAATGCCAATGTCCAAAGGATCCTCAGCTGTCTTCCTCTTCCGGCCATTGGAGCTGGGTCAGGGAGATGGGGTGGAGGTTGATGGAGTTGCAGGGTAGAGAGCACGGGTGTGCCTGGATGGTGGGTTGGTTGTTGGTGAGAAGGGGCGTTGGTGAGAGGGGCTGGAGAGGTGATGAACCAGGTCGGGGAGATGATGGATCAAGGGGCGATGAACCACCTGTAGATGGGCTCTCAGGGCTCAGCTCCATCATTGGACTGTCCAAAACACCACCCCCCTCCAACACCTACAAGCAGATTGCGAATACATTATAATACAATGCAAGCAATCTTAAAATATCTCCATGGGCTCCTTTTGAGTTAAAATGTTTACCCAAAATAACTGATTTCATAAACATCTCAAACTAATTAACACACACACAACACACAGTCTGTTTTCTGATGTTTGAACTAGCCCTGCTAATCTTTTTACACAGGCACTAAATATTTTCCACAATTTATCCCATCCAGAAAATAACAGAATTCACTAGGTCTGCTAGACATACGATCACAAACACACACACGGACTGTACAAAAGGACTCGGCTGCATGACGAGTACATACCGTAGCTGGCATACTTGTGTCTGGCTGACGATGTTTCACGTAAACACAAAGCCAAAATAGCCCCACAGTAGAGGTGTCATAATACCCATAAAACCTAGCAGTCAAACAGGGAAATGGTTCCAATCGTTTTTACACCATTCATTTTTCCCATAGGGGAATTTTAGAAACACTTAAAATAAGGTATGTGGTTCGTGTAGCCTTACTCTGGCGTGACATTTTTTTAACCATGTAAATCTCTCTCGGACAAGGTGTCTTTTATCAATATATTTGGCTCTATTGACGCTCATATTCGAAAATGCTAATTAGCTTCAAAGTAGACATCATGCAAGACTACAAATCCCTGCAAGCTCCTGCAAGTCATCTCTAGCTGAAACCTTTGCTAAACAGGTATTGTGTCAATTAAAAACTTGCACAAGACAGTTCACAGAATTGTCAATTTAAAGAAATGTAGCCAATTAATTCATTACTATATTACCTTTGCCCCGATTTGGCAGTCTCGTCCAACTCACCATGGTATTTGTAGTTCTTTATGATAGCCACATTAGACGCTAATTAGCATTTCATTTTTTGCAGGTAAATACAGATAAACATATTGATAAAAGTAATCTTGTTCTAGAGAGACTTGCACGGTTATCAAAACGTCACGCCAGGATAACCCTACATGAAAAACAGCCCTTATTTTAAGTGTTTCTAAAATCCCCTATGGGAAAAATTAATTGTGGAAAAACGATTGGAACCATGTCCCTATTTGACTGCTAGGCTTTATGGGTATTATGACTCTATCCAGTTGTCTAATGATCGGTGGGACACACACCAGCCCTACTCCTCATTTCCTTCACCCTTTTCAGACTGCAAACAAACCGGTCCCGAATATTTCTTCATGTTTCTTTGACATCAGTACCGGTGTTCAAATTTTGTGATATCGCCCTCCAGCTGTTGTCTTTTGCTTGCTTGTCCGATGTCACGGTTTCGGCCGAGGCTGCTCCTCCTCCTTGTTCAGGCAGGTTTCGGCGGTCGTCGTCCCCGGAGTACTAGCTGCCACTGATCTATGTGTCATGTTCGTTTGGTTTTGTCTTGATGTTGTACACCTGTGTCTAGTTAGTCCTCGTTAGTGTCCTATTTAGTTCTCGTTGTGTGTGTTTGGTGTTGTGTGTGATTGCTCCTCTGTTTGGTGTTCTGAGCTACATATCTTCCCTCCGTTGTTTGGAGAGGTTTTCGCACATGTTAGTGCGCCTTTTGTTTGACGCCTGTGTGCGCCTTTATTTCGCCTCCGGGCTTATGGTTCTCGTGTACTACGTGAATAACTCACTAAAGTCTTTTGGACTAAGCTTCTGCGTCCTGCGCTTGATTCCTGCACCACACCCACCTTCAGCACCCCTTGACATCCGAATTCAACCGCATCGAAGGGTTGTAAAGGTTTTCGTATTGTCTCAACAGCTCGCACAGACGCTCCTCCAAACTGGACATAGACATAATTGCACTTAGCAAATCTTGAAATAAAAAGCACAAAAAATGAAGTTGTTTATTAAAATAAATATTACAAGGAGCCTAACCTTTTCTGATGAAAAACTACATTGCCACACTGCGCTACACTCCGTCGGCCCTGTTAGCGTATTGTCTGTAGACCCCTTTAGATGTCGTCGCTCAACAGAAAAGGGAACTAACAAAGGTGTCACTCTGACCACTAAATCAAAACAGAAGGGTTTTCAAACGGATTCTGAAAGACACTCATGGCGGTGTCCACTGAATGTTGGCATAGCAACTAGAAAGGGACCTAAAAGACACCCACCATGGATGCCTCAGAAAATACAAACTAAAAGAAAAACCCCACAAGAACTTAGGATAAGGAGTTTCAAAGAATACAGAACAAATTAAACAGGGGACAAAACCAGATTCAGGCTTTGTTGGCTACCTAAAGTGGAAGAGCCAATGTGAGGGGTAGCTCTCCCAACCTAATATGTTAACATACCAACCAACCTCGTAATGGAGAGAAAACCCAAAGCCTGTAACACCTTCCCCCTTAAGACAACAAAGATATACAGTACCAGTAAAAAGTTTGAACACCTACTCGTTCAAGGGTTTTTCTTTATTTTTACTATTTTCTACATTGTAGAATAATAATGAAGACATCACAACTACGAAATAACACATATGGAATCATGTAGTAACCAAAAAAGTGTTAATCAAAACATATTTTGTATTTGAGCATCTTCAAATAGACACCCTTTGCCTTGATGACATTTTTGCACACTCTTGGCATACTCTTAACCAGCTTCATGAGGTAGTCACCTGGAATGCATTTCATTTAACAGGTGTGCCTTCTTAAAAGTTAATTTGTGGAGGGGGGGGGGGGCAAGAACAGCTCAAATAGGCAAAGAGAAACGACAGTCCATCATGACTTTAAGACATGAAGGTCAGTCAATACAATAAATATCAAGAACTTTTAACGTTTCTTCAAGTGCAGTCGCAAAAACCACCAAGCGCTATGATGAAACTGGCTCTCATGAGGACCGCCACAGGAATGGAAGACCCAGAGTTACCTCTGCTGCAGAGTTACCAGCCTCAGAAATTGCAGCCCAAATAAATGCTTCACAGAATTCAAGTAACAGACACATCTCAACATCAACTGTTCAGAGGCGACTGTGTGAATCAGGACTTCATGGTCGAATTGCTGAAACTACTACTCAAGGACACCAATAAGAAGAAGAGACTTGCCTGGGCCAAGAAACACGAGCAATGGACATTAGACCAGTGGAAATTTGTCCTTTGGTCTGGATTCCAAATTTGAGATTTTTGGTTCCAACCGCTGTGTCTTTGTGAGACGCAGTGTGGGTGAACGGATGATCTCCGCATGTGTAGTTCCCACTGTAAAGCGTGGAGGAGGAGGTGTTATGGTGTGGGGGTGCTTTTCTGGTGACACTGTCTGTGATTTATTTAGAATTCAAGGCACACTTAACCAGCATAGCTACCACAGCATTCTCCAGCGATACACCATCCCATCTGGTTTGGGCTTAGTGGGACTATCATTTGTTTTTCAACAGGACAATGACCCAACACACCTCCAGGCTGTGTAAGGGCTATTTTATCAAGAAGGAGAGTAATAGAGTGCTGCATCAGATGACCTGGCCTCCACAATCCCTCGACCTCAACCCAATTGAGATGGTTTGGGATGAGTCGGACCGCAGAGTGAAAGAAAAGCAGCCAACAAGTGCTCAGTATATGTGGGAACTCCTTCAAGACTGTTGGAAAAGCATTCCAGGTGAAGCTGGTTGAGAGAATGCCAAGAGTGTGCAAAGCTGTCATCAAGGCAAAGGGTGGCTATTTCAAGAGGACTATGGTTGGTATAGACAGCTAGCGGGGTAGAGGCCGACACATACTGTAAACCTCAAAGTGCTAAAGAGCCATTATCAAAGTGAGCGCTTCTTTCTCGATGGTGTAGTGTTTTTGATAGGATTCTAGCTTCTTTAAAAAGTACCCCACAGGGTGCTCGATATCACTCTTGTCTTGCTATAGGAGCAGCAGGTTAGTGTTTCTTTTGTCATGAATCTTATTCTGGAGGCAGCTCTGCAGTGGTCAATCAAACTCTAACCTTAACCCTAACCTTAACCACACTGCTAACCCTAATTCCTAACCCTAACCAAAATGAAGACCAAAAAGCTCATTTTTGTTTTCATGAATTTGTACAATATAGCCATTTTTTAGACTTTGCAACTGGCCTATCTAAGGGGAAATTGCTCACGATAATAAACGACTCATGACAAATGTCAACCCACGTAAGAGCACAACACCTGCTCCTACATCACCGGCATATGTGTACAAAGAAAATTGACAATATAAATTGGGAGCAGCCAGCACCAGTGCGGTGTCTAAAAGGGCCTTTGTCTTCTAAAAAGCTGCTTGACAGTCTGGTCTCCAAATTACATTTACATTTTAGTAATTTAGCAGAGCGACTTACAGTTACTGAGTGCATACATTTTCATACTGGCCCCCCGTGGGAATTGAACCCAAAGTCCTGGCGTTGCAAGCGCCATGATCTACCAACTGAGCAACACGGGGCCATGAAAGCGACTTTGGGACTGATCCCCAAGAATCATTGCATTTTGCAAATCGAATGTAAGACGAAGGTAGGAAAACAACTGTTATGATGAGTTTCTGGTATTGAGAAGTTCAAGATGCAAGAATTTACTTAGACATTCTGTGGAGATTTTATACCAAGTATTTATTGGATCACGATCTCGTGGGTTCATCTAACAAACGGACATGGCTTTGCCCTTCGTCAGTTGAACTGCCCACACATACAAATCGAACCTCCTTTATACTCTTGGTTATACTCCCTTTCACATACATCTGGCAACCATCATAGCACTCCCTCTCTCTGTTGTTATTACCCTAAACATCAGTAATCTCCTTTGACATAACAGAATGTAGACTTTCTGTCTCCTAACCACTTATCTAGTAACTCTAACCTGTTCCCCACGATACTATGACATGACATCATTACACCATAAAAACATCATATCAACAACCCATCAGGAGTGACAAAAGCGGACCTGCCTCCCTTCAGCAGATCAAACTTGCTAATATACTTAGCAGCGCCAACATGGTCCACACAATCGTCGACCCTGGGCAAAGGATATATAAGTCTGGCTTAGTAACTGCATTGAGCTTGCGAAAATCTGAACAAAAACACAGAGGCACAAACAGGAATCAAAACAGATAAAACACATGATATACTGTACATAGCACTACATTTACATTACAATTTAGTCATTTAGCAGACCCTCCCATCCAGAGCGACCCACAGCTAGTGCATTCATCTCATGATAGCCAGGCGAGACAACTACATCACAGTCATATCACAACCACGTATCACATATCACTACATAATACATAATACAATGCAAAATACAATACAAAATACAGAAACATTTCTGTTTGTCTCTTCACAGTCCCCGCCGCGCCGTAAGATGTTCTTATATCTGGTTTTTGAATCTGGTTTTATTGCTAGCTTGAGTTACATGGGGTAGCAGAGAGTTCCATGCTCTATTTAATACTGTGCATTTCCCAGCCTCTGTTCTGGACCTAGGGACTGTGAAGAGACATCTGGTTGCATGTCTTGTGTGGTACCGATGAGTGTCCGAACTGTGTGCCAACTGCTTGAACAGACAGTTCAGTGCCTTCAACACCTCACACAAAGACCAATAGTGATGCAGTCAATCTTTCCTCGACTTTGAGCCAGGAGAGATTGACATGCATGGCATTGACATTCACTCTCCATGTACATCTAAGTGCAATATCTGCTGCTCTGTTCTGGACCAACTGCAATTTGCCTATGTCCTTCTTTACCACACCTGACCACACAACTGGGCAGTAGTCCAGGTGCGACAGAACTAGGGCCTGTAGGACCTGTCTGGTTGACTGAGATGTCAAGAAAGCAGAACAATGCCTAGTCATAGACAGACCTCTTTCCATTTTAGCAACCATTGAGTCTATGATTTGATCATGATAGCTTGCCATCTAGGGTTACACCCAGCAGTTTAGTCACAACTTGCTCAATCGCCACATTATTGAATAATAAATTATCCCTGTTAAAAAGAAAAATGCTATTGCAACCTCTTCGCAATAAGGAATTGAGACCAAAAGCTCAAGAGAAGTTTCAAGTGTTTATTACCAAGGATGTCGTCAGCTGAGTGCATACATTTAGTAAGTTCACAACACATCTTATACTCTTCCTCCTTTTGGTCACCAACCTCTTGTAGGTGTCACCTCCCCAGCTATACATTTTATGACCCAGATGAGTTTCCCTTATCTCCCCTGTGGAATGTCCATGGTCCTCTCTTTGGTTAGCCAGATGTTATATCCCTGATCCGAGGCAATTTCCTCTTATCTGATTAGGTCAACCTTTCCTAATTAGCATACACACCGTTTCATGGCATAAACTCCATTAATACTCACAGTATTCATTCACTAAACAGGATACAAACAAACTACAGTTTAACTTGAAACATGTTACATTTTAACAGAATCCATCAGTCCCCCCTATTAGACCATAAACTCTTCTTATTGTTTAATATCACTAAACAATCATTTCAACTGCCTGCTGTAGACGTTCTTCTTCTTTGGTTTTCTCTAGACCTGAGAGTGTAATAGAAACAGACTTGATAGATAGAGAAAATAGAAAATACTAGAAAAAAAGAAAGAAAAAGAAACACCCATGAGCTAAAATAAACCTAAATTCTACTGATTATCATAAGCTTCTATGTAGATACATTTATCAATTACATCTCTGAACACAGCTTGAGGAACCCGACTGACACAATCTCCTGCTACCCCTGGACACTATGCCCACTGATATGCTTTTCTGCTAAGGTCCACAAAAAGTAGGGCTCTAAATATCCCCATTATGCTTTTCCTCAGTCTTCCATCAAGGGCTACAGGATCACAAAATATGTTTTTCAGCCAAGCCCTCCTCACTGTGTTCACCTCCTAAAGCTACCCTAAAGACGCGAGCCGTAGCCTGAATCAATTTCACCTCCTCTTGTGGCAGATCCGCACTATAGATGCGTTTCAACAACAAAGCTTTTACTATATGGAATCCTAACAATGCCACCAGAGCTACCCCTGTAACTGCCAACACTGCCCATGCTGCATACTCCAAAATCCACCTTATTTGATCAATAATCCAATACCATGCTGTTCCTACAGCACCTCCCACAACCTTAAAAGTCTATTTTGTTATTACTCCCAATGTAACAGCAGTAATTATTGCTGCCGCTTTAACTCTGTCACTCTCAGTGACTTGCGTCACCAGCTTTACCGTTAGATCTATGACTAGGACTTTTTCCCAGTCCTCTCCAAACGTTTCCCTGACCAACTTATCTATTGCCTCCTTATGTTGTGCTACAGTAGGGACTGGCGGGTAATAATTACCATTACTCAGTTCTGGATCACATCTCTCATCCCACGGCATACCCAGCCCCCACCCACCTGTGAAAACACTATGTGACATAGGTTTTAGAGACTAAAGGTTGTTTTTCCTCAATCCCTCTACAAATTCATGTTACCATGGCTTGGTCCCAGTTCTCTGGGAGGTATGTCAATTGATTATCTGCCCTTTGATATGGAGGAGAGAGCAGTGGGGTTGAGAGAGTGTCCAGTTCTACATATCTCTGTGTCACATGCTTCCTGATCGTCCTCTGCAACAGATGGGCTGCCACCACTACTGCAAGCTTTTTCTCTGGGAACACAGCTTGGTCCTCTGTAGCTCAATTGGTAGAGCATGGTGCTTGTAATGCCAGGGTAGTGGGTTTGATCCCCGGGACCACCCATACGTAAAAATGTATGCACACATGACTGTAAGTCGCTTTGGATAAAAGCGTCTGCTAAATGGCATATTATTATTATTTATTATTAGCTTCTTGTGTACATCGGTCTGTGGCAACCCTCTCAATTGTTGTTCCTTCATCAGTAAAACCTTCTCCATATGTGGCTATCAAAGTCTGAAATGATAAGACTATTTCAGTGACGGTTATGATCACCCTCCTAGAGTCCTCAATGTTGAGCTTATCCTCATAGTAGTCCATCCACTCTGCACAGACCACTGTCTTTCCCACACTGCACTATTCCCAGTGGAGTGGTATCATTCTCTAATTACATTTTCTTAATTTATGGGTGCGGCATCCCTCCGCCTCTGTCACATTTATTCCTCTATTTCCTGTCCCAGTAAAGACCTTGGTTTTCGGGATACCCTGGAGAGAGCTTACATGTGTTACCCCCAAATCCGACACCAATACTCCATAGGAATGTCCTGTACTTCCCCCACTCTGCCACAGACATTGGTGTATATTTGTCTCATGAACTAAAGTAGGGCCTAACCGAGCCTGTAAATAAGCCTTCATCTGCTCATATCCCTCGCTTTCTATACTCTCTTCGCATAATATTGTCCAGGGTCTGATTGCCCCAACAAGCTATTTCTCCCCAGGTCCTCGGTCTCTCACTATCTAAAATATTCCCAGACCATTTTGTTCCTATTGGTGTTGGGTAATACGGAGTGACAGGTACGTAAAACCTCTTGCTCTGATATAATCCCCTTACTTTCGTGTCTGTAGCTTCACCTGGCTTGATGTCCGGTGTCGTAGAACTCTCAGAAGTTTTGTCCTCTGCCCACACTAACTTGAAGGTTAGTAACTGCTGTTCTTTTGACTGGAGTCTATCGCACACAATGCCTAGTTGAGGGAGGGACGAGAATCTGGTTCCATTGCATTCTTTCCAAATTCATGTTTGTAAGAGAACCATCCCCTTATCAGAACACCCTACATCTAGGACACTAGACCTATTTTCTAATGGAGCCACCTATATCACCATGCCCTTATGATTAGTTACATTCATGGCTTCAGCAACTTTTGATGTTACCCTCCCCCAATGAACCCGAGTATCTTCGTATCGAGCTATCCACTCTATATAAAGTGTTATTTTATTTTCTCCCCTTGGAGAGGTAGTGATTATAGCAGCCTCCACAAACACTACCCCAACTAAAAACGTCCCTATGCCCCACATTATTTGCCTTTTACATTGTGATCTACACTCCTCCTTTCCATCATCACCTCCTCTATCAAAACCTGCTCTAGCCTCTCCATCTTGCTCGGCCTCTCCCACGTCAGTAGGTGTTGGTGCAGCTTTCACCTGGGACACGTGGATCCAAGCCTTCCTTCCCGACACCTTCACTGCTGTGTCAGTCACTAGTAGGACAGTGTGGGTTCCAGTCCACCTGGGCTGAAAGGTACCCGGTTGGACCTTCAAGTACACCTCGTCTCCTGGCTGTAGTGAGTGTGCTTTCCAATCCTGGGGGAGTCTACGGTGGGCCTCTTTCACCTGGGAAGATACAGAACTCAATAGAAGTGTAAGTTGTTTACAATAGTTTAGAAGTTTGTCTCCCATCACTTGAAGATCCCATAGCTCCAACTGAGATATTGGCACCCCTGGTACCCTCATGGGTCTACCCATGGCTATCTCGAATGGAGACAAGTGAGTCCTAGCATTTGCCGCCGCCCTGGTGGCCATCAGAACTGAGGGTAGATGGTCTACCCATGAACCTTGCTCTGACAACAATGCCTTGGTGAGTTTGCCGCTCCCATAGGGTGGTATGGAGTGTGGAAGGATTGTTGAAATTTTAAAGCCTTACACACGGCCTGTACCACCATTGAGGTAAAATGAGTCCCTCTGTCTGAATCTACAGATTGAGACACCCCCATCTGGGAATGATATCCCTCAATATGGCCTTAGCCACATTCCATGCAGTGGCCGCAGCCATCAGAAATGCCTCTACCCACTTTGTGAATGTGTCAACACACACCAGTGCATATTTATTTCCCTGGCTTGCCGGTGGTCCTATGAAATCTATTTGCCAGTTGCAAAATGGCCCTTCAGGAAGAGGAATATGATTGTGTGGTGTGGGTACTGCGGGTGCTGCATTATACACCTCCTTGTGAAATCCTCAAACACTGCTCGAGCTTTGGGCGCCCACCAGGTCTGTTTGAATTTATGCATCATGTTGGAAGGCCCATCATGGGTGATCCCATGATATAGCTCTGCTAGTGTCCCTAAGATGGCTTGTGGAGCCACCAGCTGACCCCCCCTTTTATGACGCCACAGGCATCACCTGTGCTCCCCTCTCTAGCCACTGCCATTTAACTCTACCAGCAGTGGCTTCCCGCATTTCCAGCAACTCTCTCTGTTTGTCCCCCACTATTGTACATGGTTGTCCCGCACACACTGCACAATCTCCCCTCTGACATATGGCACAATCTATTGGATCTATATGATGGGTGTGCGTGTGGTCCACTGTATCGCACAACAGACAGCTCTGTCCTCTCATTGCAGGACATCTCGTATGTACATGGACCGTGCACCTTCGCACCTTTGGGACCGGCTGTCCTGCTGTTTCTTTAGCAGCGATATCAGCTCACCTGTTACCTTGTGTAACCTTATCACCTACTTGTTGAGCTTTACATTTGATGACTGCTATCTCTCGTGGTTCCAGACACATCTCAACTTGTAACAGTTCTGTGCCATTCTTTATGGAAGTACCGGCAGCTGTCAACATGCCACGTTGTTGCCAAATTACCCCCAATTCATGTACAACCCCAAATGCATATCTTGAATCAGTATAAATATTTACAGATTTTCCTTTGGCTAATTCACATGCTCTGGCCAACGCCCGCACCTCGGCTGTCTGTGCCAAAGTGTGAGGTGGTAATGCTCCCTTCTCCACTACCCCAAAATCATCACAAATAGCATTGCCTGACTTTCTAACCCCCTCCTCCATCCAACTAGACCCATCTATATAATAGGTGAGGTCTGCATTTTCTAGAGGAATCTCCGACAAGTCCTCTCTTGGCTTACACTCCCAATCCGCGGCTAAACATTAATGTGGAATCCCTCCTTCCTCCTCTGTGGGCATTAGTGTAGCAGGGTTCAGCCCCACTACTCTGTGAAACACCAAGTTATCCCCATTTAGCACAACTTCCCATTTGTGCCATCTACTTGCTGTCACATGCTGTGTTTTTGCTGAGTTTACCAAAATATCCCATTGTCACCGGAACTGCCGCTTTTACTGCTAAGACTGCCGCTTGAACCTGCCTATGGCAGGAAGGCATTCCTGCCGCTACTGTGTCCAATCTTGTACTATAGTACATTACTAGACGTCTTTTTTCTCCATGTTTTTGTCTGATGACTGCATTACAATGTCCTCTATCCTCATGTACAAACATCTCAAACTCTCTATTTACATCTGGAATTCCCAGTGCTGGTGCTTCGCATAGCGCTTGTTTCAATCTTTGAAATGCCTCTTCACACTCTGGTGTCCACTCTACCGGGTCATGTCCCCGTTTCCCCCATACCGTCAAAGCATTTAATGGTGCTGCCATTAATGACAATTACGGTATAAAACTGCGGACATAACCAAATAGTCCCAGTGTTTTCTTAACCCTGCTAATTGTTGTTGGAATTGGCAGTCGTTGAATTGCGTCTTTTCGGCCAACCGTCAGAGTTTTCTTGCACTGAGAGATAGTGTGTCCTAGGTATGTTACCTCTGGGAGCGCAATTTGTGCCTTTTCACGGGACGCCTTCAGACCAACTTTTGTTAGGTGTCTCAAGAGGATGTCAAGATCCTCTTCATGGGCTGTCTGAGAATCTGAACATAATAACAAATCATCCACATATTGAATCATAGTGGAACCTCCGGTGAACTGACAGTTCTCCAGAGCTTTCTTAACGGCACTGTGAAACAGGGCAGGGGCAGAAGCATACCCCACTGGAAAACGGCGAAAACAATACTGCTAGTTATTGCATACGAACGCAAACCAATGTTCTGAGTTCTTGTGAATTGTTATGGCCCAAAAACCGTTTTTCAAATCAATTACTGAGAAAATGTTAGCAGATGGTGGGATGGAAGACAAAATGGTGGAAGGGTCAGCTACTATGGTTGCTACTTTTGTAGCTCTATTGTTCACACCCCTAAGGTCAACTGTAAGCCTATATCCTTCACCCTTCGCTACAGGAAACATAGGACTGTTACAGCAGCTTGCCTGTTTCACCAAAACTCCTCTCTCCACCAATACTGGCCATCCTCTCCTATAGCTATCTCGGCATCTCTCCGGATGGGTACTTTTTCTGTGGGGGAGGAGGCTCCCCCTCCACAACCATTGGTTCACAGTCTTTCAAAAACCCGCAATCCAATCTATCTTTTGCCCAACAGTCATATGTATCCCATTTTGAATCAAGTTTTGCATCTTCTACCCGTCGTACTCGTGGTAGGTACTCCATCTTCCCTTGTGTAAACACCCATGCTCCAGGGAACATAGCCATTATGTCTAAACCCAATATAGCTTCCTTGACTGGAGTTACTCTTAATTTTGCTGTCACTGTTACACAACCTAAGTGACTCAGCAATGGAATAGTGACACGTGCTGTTTGTTGCACTCCTGAAAACCCATGATAGGGTGCTTCAGCCTCAAATCCAAAATGTTCTGTGATGGAGTTATAAGGAATCAGTGAAATTCCAGCACCAGTATCTATAAGAAAGTGAAATGTCCCGTGACCTCCAATGGTACCTTCCATATAAAACCCATCAATGCCATTTATTACCTCTGACCGCACAGAGCTCAACCACCCCTATGCTTCAGAATCATCCTTCCTCCTATCTGGCTGCTCCTAGCAGGGCCTTTTTCTGCCCTCCACCAGCTCATCTTCTATGGCTATTGGGGCAGATGGCCTCAGCCTTTGATCTTCCCCCCGAGGGCTGTCTTGTGTCCATTTGGGACATTCTCTTATCCAGTGAGTCATACTCCCACACTTAAAACAACCAATTTCTTCACCCCTGGCAGGCTTTCCAGATTTATAGTTTCTCTCCCTCTCCCTACTAGGCTGCCAATTTGCCTTATCTTGAGATTTATCCGCCACTACTCTGACTCGGCCCCCCATTTGTTCTAGCCCTGACTCTGCCTGCACCGCTGCTGCAATTATGTCTGTCCATGCACTAAGGGCATCTGCCACTCCCAATACAGCAGATTTGATATTTGGCAGGAGACCTGTCAGGAGTTGCGATCTCCCTACTACTGTATCTGGATCATGAATTTGGAGATATGTGCTCAACGTCTCCCTCAGTCTTTCTGCATATTCGCGGACCTGTTCCTCCCTCGTCTGTACACACGCTGTGACCTTGATTGGATCAGGCCTACACAACAGATTTTTTACTGCAACTTCTAGTGCTGTGGCTGTATCAGCCCACTGCTCTTGGTTGATATAACCATTGTCACCCATGTTAGCAAACCGTACAGGAATCTGAAGCACCATCTCTCTAGGAAGGCAGGCACTTTGAATGATATATCCATCATAAGGATGTTTTGCGGCTACAGTACTGATTTTCGCACACTCTATTAATCTAATGGGGATTTTACTGGGGAAGGTGCCTCTATACAGATATCTTTTACATCACAAGGGTTAAAAGGTTGGTACAATGCCCCCTGATGAGGATGGTACCGTATAGGTTGACCCTCAGCAAAGACTGCATTTTCCCCAGGAAAGATTGCCCTGGCCCATAGCTCAATACTTGTGTTGTGTATCGTATCGGGCGTACTGCCGCCCCCTCCTGCTCATTTCTCCCCTTAATGTACTGGTTTTCAGCTGTGACAATACAGGGATCGGTCTTTACTTTACGTCTTTGATTCTCCTCAAAATAATCCTCTCCCATCAACGTGAGGACATGTGGACTTGCTGTCTGTAAGGCCTGGGGCTCTGCCTTGGCCATATCTGCTTGGGCTAGCCCATATTACACCTTAACAGCTGTTAAGTCAGGATACTGGAGAGGCTGAGCATAATTAGGCTTGCTCTCTCAGCAGCCTGCAGTGCATTCCTTCTCTCTTCAATTGCCCCCAACATATCTCTTCGCATGTCTTCAATGTCACTAGTCAATATTTTAGCCTCCTTAACCACCTTTCCTAGCTCTTTTTGAGTCCATTCCAGCTTTTTCTTGGCCTCTGTTAATTCTTTAGTAACATGGTTATGTTTCTGTACCACTGGAAACTTACGGTGACAACTCATATACATGCTTTTGCACTCCTCATCAGCATCCTCATCCATCTTTTTTACTGCTTGTGCCCACCGATCTGTGGAGTTTTCAGGTGAAAAATTCATGTTACGACAAAGCTCTTTTACCCTGTCTCCACCATTTTCTATGAAATAATTACATTTCTAGTGCTGAAAATATAAGTTCTGTACACTGAATATATATTTCTTACTTCTACACAGTGTATCTTTTCACCCTCTCACTCATAAATTGGAACCCTGGATTTTTCCCAATAGGGAGTAGCACCTTCTTCTAAAATTACTCTAATCCCCAAAGTAGGGTTATATTGTACCGTTTTTAGAGAAAAACCTTCCACAATACTTGGGTCATCACTCAATAACTATATTACCTTAGCAATTGGAACTTCTGAAATCATTCATCTTTTATTTTATTTATTTGTTACTATTTTCTTCTCACAAATGTTCCAATTATTTATCTACTCATTTCTACAAATTTGAATATATATACAGTGGGGAGAACAAGTACTTGATACACTGCCGATTTTGCATGTTTTCCTACTTACAAAGCATGTAGAGGTCTGTAATTTTTATCATAGGTACACTTCAACTGTGAGAGACGGAATCTAAAACAAAAATCCAGAAAATCACATTGTATGATTTTTAAGTAATTAATTTGCATGTTATTGCATGACACAAGTATTTGATACATCAGAAAAGCAGAACTTAATATTTGGTACAGAAACCTTTGTTTGCAATTACAGAGATCATACGTTTCCTGTAGGTCTTGACCAGGTTTGCACACACTGCAGCAGGGATTTTGGCCCACTCCTCCATACAGACCTTCTCCAGATCCTTTAGGTTTTGGGGCTGTCGCTGGGCAATACGGACTCTCAGCTCCCTCCAAAGATGTTATATTGGGTTCAGGTCTGGAGACTGGCTAGGCCACTCCAGGACCTTGAGATGCTTCTTACGGAGGCACTCCTTAGTTGCCCTGGCTGTGTGTTTCGGGTCATTGTCATGCTGGAAGACCCAGCCACAACCCATCTTCAATGCTCTTACTGAGGGAAGGAGGTTGTTGGCCAAGATCTCGCGATACATGGCCCCAACCATCCTCCCCTCAATACGGTGCAGTCGTCCTGTCCCCTTTGCAGAAAAGCATCCCCAAAGAATGATGTTTCCACCTCCATGCTTCATGGTTGGGATAGTGTTCTTGGGGTTGTACTCATCCTTCTTCTTCCTCCAAACACGGTGAGTGGAGTTTAGACCAAAAAGCTCTATTTTTGTCTCATCAGACCACATGACCTTCTCCAATTCCTCCTCTGGATCATCCAGATGGTTATTGGCAAACTTCAGACGTGCCTGGACATGCGCTGGCTTGAGCAGGGGGACCTTGCGTGCGCTGCAGGATTTTAATCTATGACGGCGTAGTGTGTTACTAATGGTTTTCTTTGAGACTGTGGTCCCAGCTCTCTTCAGTTCATTGACCAGGTCCTGCCATGTAGTTCTGGGCTGATCCCTCACCTTCCTCATGATCATTGACGCCCCACGAGGTGAGATCTTGCATGGAGCCCCAGACCAAGGATGATTGACCGTCATCTTGAACTTCTTCCATTTTCTAATAATTGCGCCAACAGTTGTTGCCTTCTCACGAAGCTGCTTGCCTATTCTCCTGTAGCCCATCAAAGCCTTGTGCAGGTCTACAATTTTATCCCTGATGTCCTTACACAGCTCTCTGGTCTTGGCCATTGTGGAGAGGTTGGAGTCTATTTGATTGAGTGTGTGGACAGGTGTCTTTTATACAGGTAACGAGTTCAAACAGGTGCAGTTAATACAGGTAATGAGTGGAGAACAGGAGGGCTTCTTAAAGAAAAACTAACAGGTCTGTGAGATCTGGAATTCTTACTGGTTGGTAGGTGATCAAATACTTATGTCATGCAATAAAATGGAAATTAATTACTTAAAAATCATACAATGTGATTTTCTGGATTCAGACCTCTACATGCTTTGTAAGTAGGAAAACCTGCAAAATCTTTTTACCAGTTCCCGTACTAAAATCCCAGGCTCCTCACCATATATATATATATATATATACACTACCAGTCAAAAGTTTGGACACACCTACTCATTCAAGGGTTTTTCTTTATTTTTACAATTTTTTATATTGTAGAATAATAGTGAAGACATCAAAACTACGAAATAACACATATGGAATCATGTAGTAACCAAAGACGTGTTAAACAAATCATATTTGAGATTTTTCAAAAAGCCACCCTTTGCCTTGATGACAGCTTTGCACACTATTGGCATTCTCTCAACCAGTTTCATGAGGTAGTCACCTGGAATGCATTTCAATTAACAGGTGTGCCTTCTTAAAAGTTAATTTGTTAAATTTGTTTCCTTTTTAATGCGTTTCAGTTGGTCTGGAGTCCAATTTTGAGATTTTTGGTTCAAACCGCCGTGTCTTTGTGAGACGCGGTGTGGGTGAACGGATGATCTCCACATGTGTATTTCCCACCGTAAAGCATGGAGGAGGAGGTGTTATGGTGTAGGGGTGCTTTGCTGGTGACACTGTCTGTGATTTATTTTGAATTCAAGGCACACTTAACCAGCATGGCTACCACAGCATTCTGCAGCGATACGCCATCCCATCTGGTTTGGGCATAGTGGGACTATCATTTGTTTTTCAACAGGACAATGACCCAACACACATCCAGGATGTGTAAGGGCAATTTTACTAAGAAGTAGAGTGATAGAGTGCTGCATCAGATGACCTGGCCTCCACAATCCCCCGACCTCAACCCAATTGAGATGGTTTGGGATGAGTCGGACGGCAGAGTGAAGGAAAGGCAGCCAACAAGTGCTCAGCATATGTGGGAACTCCTTCAAGACCGTTGGAAAAGCATTCCAGGTGAAGCTGATTGAGAGAATGCAAAGAGTGTGCAAAGCTGTCATCAAGGCAAAGAGTGGCTATTTGAAGAATCTCAAATTATAATATATTTTGATTTGTAAAAAAAAAAAAAATACTACATAAATCCATATGTTTTATTTAATAGTTTTGATGTCTTCACTATTATTCTACAATGTAAAAAATAGTAAAAATTAAGAAAAACCCTTGAATGAGTAGGTGTGTCCAAAATTTTGACTGGTACTGTATATATATACTCTGTAAATCTTTTCGCTGTAAATTTACAGCATTATACTGGCACCACAGTGGCCAGCTTAATACTGTAATTTTGATTTACAGCAGAGATGCTGTAATATGTTTTACAGTACTATTTTCCTTACTGTAAAGACATATTACAGCATCCTTGCTGTAAGTTGACAGGGATGCTGTAATGTTTTACAGTAAGGAAAATAGGACTGTAAAGCAAAATTACAGTATTAAGCTGGCAACTCTGGTGCCAGGATAATGCTGTAAATGTACAGTGAAAGTCTACCTGAAATCTAAATGTAAGAAAAACAACACATTTGTAGATATAATACATGAATTCAAATTGGTAACAACATTAAAAATGAATTAACAACAGAATTGACAATAGAAGTTACAAGAAGTTAACACATACGTAAGCAAATAAGAGAATCATTACAACACTAATGTAAAAACCATATGGTGTGCCTGTGCTTGTGGGCTGTGGGGAGAGAGCCAAAGAGAGAGAGAGAGACAGAGTTAAAATTGGGATTGGGTACAATCCTAGATCTTCCGATTCAGAGCTCCAAGCTTCAACATGCAGGACTAAGTGAAATAAGACAATGAAAATGGTCATAAGAAAAATATAAATAGTACTATATACATAATTACAACTGTAGCAGTGATTCATAAATAAATGTCCATTGGGTTGGACATTGACCATAGGGGGAGCAGCAGTCAGAGTAAATGAACATTGAGCGGCGTGGAGACAAAGTGAAATAAAACAATACAAATAATAATACAACATTAAATAATAATGTATACATTATTAATAACTGCAGCAGTGGGGAATGTCATTGGGGTGGGGGAAAATTATTTAGAGCCTTTTCACCCATTTTTTTGTTGTGGCACCTATTCCCAAATTAACATGCCAAGACAATATGCTGTAGGACGTTGGTACTGTAGAATGATTTTATGTATCATTAAGGCAAATGTAGGGAGATGCCAAAGGTAAAATATAATAAACATGTTTGATATTTTATAATCCAGATGCATGCTTAAACGAGGAATATAGCCATGCAGTATATGACTATGTTTTAAATGAATGTATGTGCTCTTTCACAAAAGCTCTCAACCTATAACCCATGTGCTTATTATTAACTTATAATGCGTTACATTAGTTCTTTTTTAAGAAGGGGCCTAAGCCACGCAGCCAATAGAATGATAAGTTGAGAGGCTTCATATAGAAAAAAGCATTCATGACCTTTTGGAGTGGACATTTTGTGACAGCTGGACGTTGGAAAAGAAGGGTTGTGCAGAACTAAAATAAGTGAGGAATTTGCCATAAGGGGGTAACTGTATATGCCATGTAAGCATGTTTGTGCATTTGTGTGTATAAAAGGAAGCGCTAAGCCAAAGAGATACAGCCGTTCCATGGATCTGCTCGGCTTTTGTTATTAGATAATAAAAGTCTAATTTTTGGATTCACAGGCTCTAGTTTTTGAGTTGACTACTTTTGAGTCAAATATTTCTAGAACATAATTGGTGAGCGTTGCCAGGAGTTGAAAACAGGGATCAGAGACGGTGTACATCTGTGTGTTGTGAAACGGCTTGGACGGACCATACAAACAAAAGCAGCCGCTTAAAAAAAAAAAAAAAAAGGTAAACCAAGTTCTTACTTATATAGTATAAAGTTTGTGTGGTTCGATCCGGGGCCCGGCCTCAGCTGCAGAATACCAAGTAGGTCTCTCCAAATTTAAGAACCAGAAAATTAGAGACTGGGAGCTTTTGGATTTAAAATGCATGTTAAAATGGTGAAAAGCCTCGAGGGTTGCAATAAGTAGAAAATAGTTTAAGCAGATCTGCTCGGTAGGTGGATGGTCTGCTTGGGTTGGTGTGAGTCAGTCATTGTGGTTGAGTGGGGTGGGTTATCTGTCTCGTTTGAGTTGATCATTTGGTCAGTATGATTGCATCTGTTTGACTAAACCGACTGTTTGATGCATCTTGTACTCGTCGATGTCACTCGGTTGTTCTTCTGAACCGTTTGTTCAACTCATTTGATTAAATTGTTCGTCCTGCTGGTCATTTTGACCCATTGTGATTTGATTGGTTGTGGTCAAGTTGGGTGATTCATCTGTCTCATTCAGGTTGCTCATCTGGACAGTCTGATCGATCTGTTTGATTTGATTGCTCAATTCGTGCATTCAATCATCGGGGTCACTCGGCTGCTCATCTGATGCGTCTGTTCGATTCGGTCGATTCATTTGATTCATCTTGCTGATCACTTTGTCTGGGTCATTTCGGCACGGGCGGCTGTCCATCTGGTTGAGCGATCAAACAATAACATGTTAGAAAGTCCTACGAATACCGCTATAAAACGTGTCGAGGAAGTGAATTGTTTTTTTAGGACTGCTTAGGTAGGCGAAATCCTGTACAAATATCGTTTTTTCTCTGTGTCGAGGAAGTGAATCAGAGAAGAAGGGCAGAATTTATAGGTCGCTTAGGAAAGCGTAGGATAGGTAGAAGTCCAGGTGTGTCGAAGAAGTGTATCACCTAGGGGGCTAAATAAATAGAAATCCTGTATAAAATCGTCTTTCTTGTGTCGGGGAAGTGAATCAGAAAGGGTCGATCAGGTAAAAAGATAGGTCATCCTGAGTAGGTGAACGGGTTAAACAGCCACTAAGGCTTCAAAATATAGAGAACGTGTTAGATAGAGTAGGTCTGATCATCTCATGTGGATGAGTGGTTTGCTTGGGCTACTGTGAGTCATTCAACGGTCTGATTCATTTGGGCACAAGTGGCTGCTCATCTGTATGAGTGAGAATAATTAGAAATCCTGCAAGTAATAGCCTTTTCTGTAAGGAAAGGAACTATTTTTGAGGTCGTTTGAAGCTTCTGCCTGGTGGAGAAAGGGCATGCCCAATCTCGCATTAGGAAAGAGAATTATTAATGTTATGTGGATATACATTTACCAACTGAGTGAAAAATTCACATTACTAGGAGGGGTATGAGGAATCCTGTTGGAGGAACAGGTCACGTGTACCGGTGTGATCATATGACGTCTATGCATTGTATTTTGGTCAATCTTTCAGGGTGTGTTTCTGACATTATATTTGGAAACTTTAGAGGTGATGTAGGATTGTGATAAATTGACTACAGTTAAATAATAACTGGAATAGGGTTAACATTCCAAATTTGGGCCCTTTTATAGAATACAATATTCCTGTAGGTTATACAAATAGTAATTAAGCGCGTTTGAGAACAACATTGTATGAATGTGGAATGAGAGTGGTATAATGGTGTAAATGAGTCGCACTCTGAAGTTTGAATGATGAGATATAGAGGTGTGTATGATAATTATATATATACGTTTGAATAATAAGCTTTTCTTGTAAATGATATCTTGGAGTTTCGTACAACAATGTCTGTCATATAATTTTGTAAGATCAGTGAATAGTGACCAGCCTATATGATTCTGGGAGGATTCTATGACTGAGGGGAAGGATTTGGGTAATTTGTTGTTCATTCCGCTGAGACTAGATTGTGATTAACTGATTTGTGGCAATAAAGAATAATTAGAAACATGAATGGTTTGGTAGATGTGAATATTTTAGAATAGAATGAATTTTATGTGAGTGTAATTTATTACGAGGGATTGAAGAATGGTGCTGGCTGAAGATGGCTGCCGTTTTACAGTCCTCTAACCAATTGTACTATTATGTGTGTTTTTCCGCGTTATTTGTAATTTATTTTGTACGTAATGTTTCTGCCATCGTCTCTTATAACCAAAAAGAGCTTCTGGATATCAGGACAGCGATTACTCACAAGGTATTGGAAAAATAATTTTTCTTCAACGAGGCATCCGCAAAGGATATCCTACAGACACCCGACAAGGCCCAAATCCCCATCATTCGCATGAGGAAGAGACGGAGATATCGTGGACGTAGGTCGGGGTGCCTTGTAAGGTTCCGACAGCGAGCGAGTAAACTGCCGCTCCCATCAATCCTATTAGCCAATCTTCAATCATTGGAAAATAAATTGGATGACCAAAGATTACGGTTATCCTACCAACGGGACATTAAAAACTATAATATCTTATGTTTCACCGAGTCGTGGCTGAACGACGACATGGATAACATACAGCTAGCGGGCTATATGCTACATCGGCAGGATAGAACGGCTGACTCCGGTAAGACAAGGGGTGGCGGTCTGTGTATATTTGTAAACAACAGCTGGTGCACAAAATCAAAAACTAAGGAAGTCTCGAGGTTTTGCTCGCCTGAGGTAGAGTATCTCATGATAAGCTGTAGACCACACTATTTACCAAGAGAGTTTTCATCTATATTTTTCATAGCTGTCTATTTACCACCACAAACCAATGCTGGCATTAAGATTGCACTGTATAAGCCCATAAGTCAACAGGAAAACGCTCATCCAGACGCAGTGCTCCTAGTGGCCGGGGACTTGAATGCAGGGAAACTTAATTCCGTTCTACCTAATTTCGACCAGCATGTTAAATGTGCAACCAGAGGAACTCTAGACCACCTTTACTCCACACACAGAGACGCATACAAAGCTCTCCCTCGCCCTCCATTTGTCAAATCTGACCATAACGCTATCCTCCTGATTCCTGCTTATAAGCAACAACTAAAGCAGGAAGCACCAGTGACTCGGTTAATAAAAAAGTGGTCAAATGACGCAGATGCTAAGCTACAGGACTGTTTTGCTAGCACAGACTGGAACATGTTCCGGGATTCTTCAGATAGCATTGAGGAGTACACCACATAAGTCACTGGCTTCATCAATAAGTGCATTGATGATGTCGTCCCCACAGTGACCGTAGGTACATACCCCAACCAGAAGCCATGGATTACAGGAAACATCCACACTGAGCTAAAGGGTAGAGCTGCCGCTTTCAAGGAGCGGGACTCTAACCCGGAGGCTTATAAGAAATCCCGCTATGCCCTCCGACGAACCATCAAACAGGGAAAGAGTCAATACAGGACTAAGATTGAATCGTACTACACCGGCTCTGACGCTCGTCGGATGTGGCAGGGCTTGAAAACTATTACAGACTACAAAGGGAAGCACAGCCGCGAGCTTCCCAGTGACACAAGCCTACCAGACGAGCTAAACCACTCTATGCTCGCTTCGAGGCAAGCAACACTGAAGCATGCATGAGAGCACCAGCTGTTCCGGATGACTGTGTGATCATGCTCTCCGTAGCCGATGTGAGTAAGACTTGTAAGCAGGTCAACATTCACAAGGCAGCAGGGCCAGACGGCTTACCAGGACGTGGACTCCGAGCATGTGCTGACCAACTGGCAAGTGTCTTCACTGACATTTTCAACATGTCCCTGACTGAGTCTGTAATACCAACATGTTTCAAGCAGACCACCATAGTCCCAGTGCCCAAGGACACTAAGATAACCTGCCTAAATGACTACCAACCCGTAGCACTGACGTCTGTAGCCATGAAGTGCTTTGAAAGGCTGGTCATGGCTCACATCAACACCATTATCCCAGAAGCCCTAGACCCACTCCAATTTGCATACCGCCCCAACAGATCCACAGATTATGCAATCTCTATTGCACTCCACACTGCCCTTTCCCACCTGGACAAGAGGAACACCTACGTGATAATGCTATTAATTGACTACAGCTCAGCATTCAACACCATATTGCCCTCAAAGCTCATCACTAAGCTAAGGATCCTGGGACTAAACACCTCCCTCTGCAACTGGATCCTGGACATCCTGACGGGCCGCCCCCAGGTGGTAAGGGTAGGTAACAACACATCTGCCACACTGATCCTCAACACGGGGGCCCCTCAGGGGTGCGTGCTCAGTCCCCTCCTGTACTCCCTGTTCACTCATGACTGAATGGCCATGCATGACTCCAACACCATCATTAAGTTTGCCGACGACACAACAGTGGTAGGCCTGATCACCGACAACAATGAGACAGCCTATAGGGAGGAGGTCAGAGACCTGGCCGTGTGGTGCCAGGATAACAACCTCTCCCTCAACGTGACCAAGACAAAGGAGATGATTGTGGACTACAGGGAAAAAAAGAGGACTGAGAACGCCCCCACTCTCATCGATGGGGCTGTAGTGGAACAGGTTGAGCGCTTGAAGTTCCTTGGTGTCCACATCACCAACGAACTATCATGGTCCAAACACACCAAGACAGTCGTGAAGAGGGCACGACAAAGCCTATTCCCCCTCAGGAGACTGAAAAGATTCGGCAAGGGTCCTCAGATTCTCAAAAAATTCTACAGCTGCACCATCGAGTGCATCCTGACTGGTTGCATCACCGCCTGGTATGGCAACTGCTTGACCTCCGACCGCAAGGCACTACAGAGGGTAGTGTGTACGGCCCAGTACATCACTGGGGCCAAGCTTCCTGCCATCCAGGACCTCTATACCAGGCGGTGTCAGAGGAAGGCCCTCAAAATTGTCAAAGACTCCAGCCACCCTAGTCATAGACTGTTCTCTCTGCTACCGCACGGCAAGCGGTACCGGAGTGCCAAGTCTAGGTCCAAAAGACTTCTCAACAGCTTCTACCCCCAAGCCATAAGACTCCTGAACAGCTAACATGGCTACCCGGACTATTTGCACTGCCCCCCCCACCCCATCTTTTTACGCTGCTGCTACTCTGTTAATTATTTATGCATAGTCACTTTAACTCTACCCACATGTACATATTACTTCAACTACCTCAACTAGCCGGTGCCCCAGCACATTGACTCTGCACCGGTACCCCCCTGTATATATAGCCTCCCTACGGTTATTTTATTTTACTTCTGCTCTTTTTTTCTCAACACTTTTTTGTTGTTGTTTTATTTTACTTTTTTATTAAAAATAAATGCACTGTTGGTTAAGGGCTGTAAGTAAGCATTTCACTGTAATGTCTGCACCTGTTGTATTCGGCGCATGTGGCCAATACAATTTGATTTGATTTGATTTGATAAAATAATAGGTGTTGACTTGCACACCCAAACACGTAGACGTACGTGGGGAATGGGAGAAAGTACATAGAGCATGTGGTAGAATTAAGCATTATAATAAGCTATCTATTATTTCAGAAGCAGAGGTGATATAGTCAAGGAATTTTAGTATATTAGGGGGAAAATATAATTCATTTGGTTAGTTCATTAGATCTGTTTCCAAATCAATGAATGTGGGTTTGACTCGTTGACTGCTAAGTTGTTTACGTTGAGCGTGTGAGATCTGTGTCCTTCAAAGCTATTTTGTGATAAATGTGGTATGTGCAAGATACTAGAAATACAGACCATTTAGAATTGGAATAACGGAGGAATTACTTGTCATTCCAATAAAGCATAGATTCTGCATTACTGACTAAAGTCTAGATTTTCTGATTATAGTCCAATTACGTTTATGGGTTGCTTACATTGATAGAACAGTCAGTGTTCATTTTGTGATTATAAGACTGAACGATTTAGCAGCTTGCTGATTTCAAATTGAACAACTCCCATATTCAACCGGAATGGGGGATAGAATGATAGTTAGTTATTTTCTGAGGTGCCGAATTACATATTTACATTTTGGTTATTTGGCAGACACTCTTATCCAGAGCGATTTACAGGAGTGGTTAGGGTTGGGTGTCTTGCTCGGGGGCACATCGACAGATTTTTCGCCTAGTTGGCTCGGGGGTTAGAACCGGTGACCTTTCCGTTGCTGGTATGGCGCTCTTGACCACTAGGCTACCTGCCGCCTGAATGAGTTGAATTGAGAACAAAGGAAAATGATTTATCGCTCTAGTTCGCGGGTAAAAGAGGGACAGACCAGCTAGTATGAATCAAGCTGGAGGAGAGATTTCAAGTATTAGTCTAAATAGTGGAATGGAAAACAGTGCTTTGACAAATTCTAATTGTTATTACCTTATTCAATAGGTTGCTTAACACAAGTGATGTATGCGAATAGTTGGTGAATTCTAGAATGATAATTTATTTTCGTTACGTGAACCAGGGGATGCAAGGAGCTTTGGCTATTATGCTGAGGGAATAGCACCAACTTATAGTGGGTTCTATATTTGTTGAATAAACAAACTTATATTTTAAACTAAAGAAATGCAATAGGCTACAATTATAACATTATCTGGAAAAAGCAAATTTAAGAAACAGAAGGACAATAAAAAAAGCCAGAAAAATAATGGATACTAGGGGTGCCCAGAGAATCCTAAAGGGGAGGGTCAGCTAGTGAAAGTAACTATGCAGGCTGATGAAGAACCTATGCTAAAGGTTCAGGTGAAGAATAGAGGCACCCCAATGATGATAGATACTGGAGCAGCTTACTCATGTGTAAATCCAAATTATGCCTCACACCAACCCCATGTCAGGCAAATATGCACAGACAGTAGAATTTTCATGACAAACGCAGTTAATACATATGACAGTTCCAGTAGAATAAGAAGCAGGAAAAAGCTACATGTGTACATATATTAGTGTCAGAACAAATTCCAGTTAATTTATTAGGAAGAGATACACTGTGTTGAATGGGGGTCCAGATTAAATGCAGATCAGAGGGAGTAATAGTTAAGGAAGGGGTATGTCCTGTCACGAACCGGCTCAAGTTCGTAACAAAAGGGAGACACGTGGAGACAAGGAGTACTCAAAGTATATATTTATTAATTAAAGTAACTAACTGAAATAACAATGGGGTGTGTAATCAGTAATCAGTAGTGTAAGTGAGTGTTTGCTTGCATAAATGTAATATAGAAAAGTGTTGATCAGTGCCAAAGCAAACAACCCAAAAAGGGCCACAAAATATCACAACCAAAATCAAAGTATCTGCCTGGAGAGAGTCTCCCTAATGAATGTGGAAGAGGTCCATTTATCCTGGGACACACCCGGCCCAGGTGTTTCCCATGTAGCTGACGACCCTCCCAACTCCGCCCACCGGCATCCTAACAAGGAAACAAGAACAAAGAGAGAATACGGCAGACAGAGTGGGAGGGTCGTCACACCCCCCATAAGACCGGGGACCAACAAGGACCCCGGACCAACGTGCCAGCCCCTGCAGTCCCAAACTGACAAATTGTACATGTTCACACCTCCACTTGCCCCACCCATCATCCTCCTCTCCAGACCTCAGCAACCTTTACACAGGAAGCAACCTTTAAGAGGAAAGAAGAACACAAGACTAGGAGGGGACAAACAGGAAAGATAGAACATGACAAAATCAAACAATGGTCGGTCACATCAATATTCATGAACAGGGCGCACGTCACCCCTGCCCAACCACCTTTCCAAGGTATACCACAGTCGCCTGAGCAAACTCACATTCAGCCAAATTCATCGTGAGGCGACCCGCAGCCAGACGTCCGAACAAGGCCTGAATACGGGACAGATGCTCCTCCCAAGCATCTGCATATATCACTACATCGTCCAGATAAACAGCGCAACCCGGCCAGACCAGAGACAACCCTGTTCATAAATCGCTGAAAAGTGGCAGGCGCATTACGCAGTCCGAAACTCATAACCGAATACGAGTACAGACCAACAGGTGTAATAAAGGCAGAGATTTCACGTGCCCTACTCATCAGTGGCACCTGCCAATACCCCTTTAACAGGTCAAATTTGCTCACAAACGTAGCTGCGCCGACTTGACCAACGCAGTCCTCCATCCGAGGAAGAGGAAATGAAACCGGCCCAGTGACATCGTTTACCTTACGGTAGTCCGTACCAAATCTATTTGTTCCATCCGATTTACTGCCCAAGATACAGGGAGAAGCCCAACTGGAGAAAGAAGGATCTGCTATTTTACTCTCCAGCATGTACCTGACCTCAGCATCCAGACAACGCAGTTTCTCTGAAGAAACTCTATAGAACCGTTGACGAATGGGGTCAGCATCTCCAATGTCAATATCATGTTCTATTAAGTTTGTACGTGTAGGTGTATCCGAAAACAACCCTGGAAATCTCCGAATCAAACCAACCCTCTCTTTCCGCTCATCAACAGGTAGATGAGTAAGAAGGCTATCTACAATCTCCAGTGTCTCTGAATTTTTCAATCTACCCTGCAGTATGCAATCGTCAGGACCAGAAACATCTTCCTGCTCCTGCACAGACCTAGCATGACCAGAACTCAGGGAATAAACAATATCAGCCAAAAGAACAGCCTTACCGTCCTCTGTAGACTCCCCTGTTCAGTCTCAGAGGAACGTGCATAATAGGGTTTTAACAAATTTACATGGCACAGTTGGTGTGCTTTCCTCCGTTCTGGAGTGGCAACTAGATAATTTTTGCTCAGTGTACTGGCGCACCACTGTATATGAACCTTGAAACTTGGCTTGAAAAGGAGAACCAACAATTGGCAGCAGAGCCAGAACCTGATCACCTGGACTAAAGTGATGAGGCTCAGCTCGGCGATCATATATGCTCTTCATCCTGTCCTGTGAAGATGATAGCTCCTCTTTAGCCATTTCACCAGCGGCATACAAGCGTCGCCGAAAATCACCCACATATGATAACAGGGACTGAGGAGGCTCGGGAGACTTCCAGTCATCCTGGAGAACAGATAAAAGCCCACGCACCCGATGTCCAAACACTAGGTCATTTGGGCTAAAACCCGTGCTCTCCTGTGAAACCTCCCTAGCAGCTAACAGTAACCAAGGCAACCCCTCCTCCCAATCCTTATCCATCTCAGTACAATAAGCTCTCAACAAAGACTTAAGTGTTTGATGGAAACGTTCCAGTGCTCCTTGACTTTGGGCATGATAAGCGCTAGACAAGTTGTGTTTAATATGGAGTTGTTGGAGAACCTGTCCAAAGAGATTAGAGGTGAAATTAGATCCTTGATCACTTTGAATGACCTTAGGGATTCCAAACAGTGAGAGAAACTGAGTCAAAGCTTTTAACACAGCCTTAGTCGTGATTTACCGGAGAGGGTAGGCAGCAGGGAAACCTAGTGGTCTGACACATCACAGTCAACAAATAATTACTACCCTTTCTAGAACGAGGCAGAGGACCAACACAGTCAATAATCAAATACTCAAAAGGTTTACTGAGTACAGGAATAGGGAACAGTGGTACCGGCTTAATAGCTTGATTAGGTTTACCAGTTAATTGACAGGTGTGACAAGTTTTGATGAAATCAGAAACATCCCTCTTTAATCTTGGCCAAAAAAAATGTCGTAATATGCGATTGTAGGTTTTTCTCACACCCATATGCCCAGCAACGTCGTTGTGAGAAGTTGTCAGCACCAACTCACGAAGCCTCAACTGGTACCACAACCTGACTAATCGCCTCCCCAGAAAAACAACTACCATGAGACATCCACTTCCTCATCAGGACCTCCTCTTGAGAAAATAGCCCTGTGCGACATCTCCCAACTGTTCTACAGGCACAATCTGGTCCCGCAACTCTTCTAATGTAGGGTCAGCCCGTTGCGCCTCGATTAAATCGGAGCGGGATACGGATAACGGGATAACAGGGAAAACAGTAACAGACTTCTTTATGGTATTCTCGTTAGCCAGTTCCGTGACCAAGTCATCAGGGGATCATAGAACGCGTACTGCACACGCAGAAAACACCTCTGGGAAATTCTGCGCACTCTCATCAGGAATCCCTACAATTGAAGGCTTAGTAGAAACCGCTAAAGATGGAAACACGATAGGCCACACACGCTCCCCAGCCAAGTTATTTCCAAGGATCACGTCAACACCCTCAATAGGCAATGAAGGGACGCACCCCCCACAACAACCTCACCTTTCACCAGTCCACAATCCAACATCAGTTTATGCAATGGAACTGACAGAGTGTTCAAACCTATTCCCCTAATTAGAACACTATTCCCGAATCAGTCTCCGCAGAGAAGGGTAACACAGATTCCAACACAAATGATTCAGAGGCACCTGTATCTCTTAGGATCTTTACTGGCACCAGGTTCTTACTTCCTACCATAGACACAAAACCCTCCGTAACAAAAAAGGTAAATAGTCGGGATCAATATAGCCCTTCACATGGCTCTGAGCATGAGACAATGCGTCAGGAGTGAACTGATGTGGAACAGGCGCTGCTAACGCTATAGGCCTCGATTTACCATAAGCACCTGTACTGAATTTACCCCTAGACCTAAGAATCGGACATTCATTTTTCCAATGACCTAATTCTCGACAGTAGTGACACTCTTGACCAAAGTCAGTTTTACCACGGGTATCAGGCTCAACCCCAGTTGAATGAAACTCTGCCCGGGAACCGAAGTATCTCGGCGAGCGAGGCCCAAATCTCTGCAAACACCCCCCCACTCACTCCGAATACGGGGTTCTGCAAAAAAAATGTGTGTGAGTCAACACATATTCATCTGCCGAAAACCGCAGCTTCAGCGACAGTCTTTATTTTTCGTTCGTTAATGTGCATGTCAGCTATACGATCAGGGATTGTGTCCTTAAATTGTTCTAACATAATCAGATCCACAGCCCTTGGAAAGTCATAACTGCAGAGGCAGAACACCAGCGATTGAACTGTGAAGATAATATTCGCAAACTCAACATGAGTCTGCTGATCATCCCTTTTAAAGTTCTAAATCGTTGGCGGTAAGCCTCAGGGACCAATTCGTAACTCTGTAACACAGCCGTTTTAACCTTCTCATAACTAACACTGTCTGCTACGCTAAGAGCTGAATATGCTTCTTGCGCTTTACCAGTCAGCACACACTGCAACATCAAAGTGCGATCAGAATCAGGCCAACTCCTAGCGTCAGCAACACGCTCAAACAACCGAAAAGAATGTTTCCGGGTCCTTTTCATTAAACTGGGGCAACAACCGTAAATTCCCTACAACATCAAATGTCTCTGGATTACGACCAAAAGAGGAACGACCCCTAGGTAACTCTGGGTCACCTTCCCAGAGCAAACTCTCCCCCTGAGAGCTTTCCTTCCCTAACCAACTCTAGTCAGCTCTTGTTGCAGCTTGATTTTAGCACGCTCCATATCCTGTTTAAATTCCAATTCCCTTTCATATTTTACACGATCATGCCCATTTTTAGCTCTTTGTTCATTTCGTTCATGCTCCATTTTAGCTTGTTCATACTCCATTTTTAGATCTTTGTCCATGCTCTAGCTGTAACAGAAGCAGTTCTTTCTGCTGTTCAAAAAGAAGACTACTATGACTAACCGATGGAACGGTCATTGTAACATATCGGGGAGACAACGTGTCCTCAGCAGAGGCTGCCCCAGTGGTAACATCCAGAATACCACTCTCCATCAAATTGGCCTTCAATATTAACCTAATAGAATTTTTTAGACGTTTATCACTAATTTCAACCTTGTAGTGTTCAGCAACCTTCAACAGCTGTTCTTTAGTACATAATTCTAACAGTTCTTCTGATGGAAAGCGAATGAACTCGTCTACATTAGACGCCATAATCAGGGGAAAAAAAATTAAATATATAGTAGATCATAATAATCTTGCTCAACCCCTCTGCTGAGCACACCAGACACAAGAGAAATACAATCACACCGAGCACCACAGAAAAGAGCTGGGAAATGGAGCTTCCCCAAAACCTACAATAACTCAACCCTAGTCTTCGTGCAGATTTGCGGTGGGCAATTACGCACTGTAGCCCGCTGGCAAGTGAATTAAACCCCCCAGCACGCTGGTAGATTTCCCCAAGCCACGGATGTGCCCCGAGACAACTGCTCAGTCCACTGACACCACACAAAAATAACAAACATTTAACCATGCCCAACGTATCCCAAAACAAAACACGTCACTAAGCCTATCAGGGGGAAAAAAGCTATAGCTCCGGGTAGCAAATGTCACTACCCTACCCAATCTCCCACTGAGGTACACAGCCGATTGTACTCACCTCCTCAGACCGATGTCCCAACAGCGAGTAGAGCAAGAGTTTCCAGGCTGGGCAGGGACTGAAACTAACCAATGTACTCTCTCCAACGCAGTACAAAACCCAAAGGCAACCAATACTGGCCTATCAACCTCAAACAAACTAACAAAATTTACAACGAAAGACCCTACAGAATTGGACATTAACTCCACGTTCTCCCAAACACAACCAGTTCAAAATCCCGGACGAGACCCCCCCACTTGTCACGAACCGGCTCAAGTTCGTAACAAAAGGGGAGACACGTGGAGACAAGGAGTACTCAAAGTATATATTTATTAATTAAAGTAACTAACTGAAATAACAATGGGGTGTGTAATCAGTAATCAGTAGTGTAAGTGAGTGTTTGCTTGCATAAATGTAATATAGAAAAGTGTTGATCAGTGCCAAAGCAAAGCAACCCAAAAGGGCCACAAAAATATCACAACCAAAATCAAAGTATCTGCCTGGAGAGAGTCTCCCTAATGAATGTGGAAGAGGTCCATTTATCCTGGGACACACCCGGCCCAGGTGTTTCCCATGTAGCTGACGACCCTCCCAACTCCGCCCACCGGCATCCTAACAAGGAAACAAGAACAAAGAGAGAATACGGCAGACAGAGTGGGAGGGTCGTCACAGTCCACAGAAGGTAATGGGGAAACCATCATCACATTAGTAAACTATTTTGGTGGAAGTGGGGCCACAGGCATGTGGGAAAGTACAACCAACGAGGCAAGGGATAGCATATTTGAGTTTGACGTCACAAAGCATGTTGGGGGTGATTGAGTGGTAGCAGTGCGGCTAAGGAAAAGCCTAGGGGTTTAAATCTTATGGGATTTTATTTAGTTTTATGTGCGCTGAATTGTGGAATTCACCGGAAAAAGGAGCAGTCACAAGTGATGTTCTTGAGGGTTGTCGGAAAGGAGGGATCAGGAGATGAGGCAAGAGAGTGAGAATTTCGAATTTAGATTGTTGATAGATTAATTATTAATGACTAATAATTACACCCTGAAACTGTGTATAATGTGTTAGAAATGTGTGAGTGTAGGACCAGTAAAGGCTATGGCATTGAGCCACTATTTAGCAATGTGAGTAAGAGTTAGGCCAGACAACAAAGACAACTGAGAAACTAAGATAAAGAGGCCTCCCAATTTAGGGAGGGGAGAAACTGTTATGAAAACATGGTGCAGAATATTGTGAGAACGGCAATAACTGAGTAATGCAGGGAGTAGGATATACAGTGGGGAAAAAAAGTATTTAGTCAGCCACCAATTGTGCAAGTTCTCCCACTTAAAAAGATGAGAGAGGCCTGTAATTTTCATCATAGGTACACGTCAACTATGACAGACAAAATGAGGAAAAAAATTCCAGAAAATCACAATGTAGGATTTTTAAAGAATTTATTTGCAAATTATGGTGGAAAATAAGTATTTGGTCAATAACAAAAGTTTCTCAATACTTTGTTATATACCCTATGTTGGCAATGACACAGGTCAAAAGTTTTCTGTAAGTCTTCACAAGGTTTTCACACACTGTTGCTGGTATTTTGGCCCATTCCTCCATGCAGATCTCCTCTAGAGCAGTGATGTTTTGGGGCTGTCGCTGGGCAACACAGACATTCAACTCCCTCCAAAGATTTTCTATGGGGTTGAGATCTGAAGACTGGCTAGGCCACTCCAGGACCTTGAAATGCTTCTTACGAAGCCACTCCTTCATTGCCTGGGCGGTGTGTTTGGGATCATTGTCATGCTGAAAGACCCAGCCACGTTTCATCTTCAATGCCCTTGCTGATGGAAGGAGGTTTTCACTCAAAATCTCACGATACATGGCCCCATTCATTCTTTCCTTTACACGGATCAGTCGTCCTGGTCCCTTTGCAGAAAAACATCCCCGAAGCATGATGTTTCCACCCCCATGTTTCACAGTAGGTATGGTGTTCTTGGATGCAACTCAGCATTCTTTTGTCCTCCAAACACGACGAGTTGAGTTTTTACCAAAAAAGTTCTATTTTGGTTTCATCTGACCATATGACATTCTCCCAATCCTCTTCTGGATCGTCCAAATGCACTCTAGCAAACTTCAGACAGGCCTGGACATGTACTGGCTTAAGCAGGGGGACACGTCTGGCACTGCAGGATTTGAGTCCCTGGCGGCGTAGTGTGTTACTGATGGTAGACTTTGGTCCCAGCTCTCTGCAGGTCATTCACTAGGTCCCCCGCGTGTGGTTCTGGGATTTTTGCTCACCGTTCTTGTGATCATTTTGACCCCACGGGGTGAGATCTTGCGTGGAGCCCCTAGATCGAGGGGAGATTATCAGTGGTCTTGTATGTCTTCCATTTCCTAATAATTGCTCCCACAGTTGATTTTTTCAAACCAAGCTGCTTACCTATTGCAGATTCAGTCTTCCCAGCCTGGTGCAGGTCTACAATTTTGTTTCTGGTGTCCTTTGACAGCTCTTTGGTCTTGGCCATAGTGGAGTTTGGAGTGTGACTGTTTGAGGTTGTGGACAGGTGTCTTTTATACTGATAACAAGTTCAAACAGGTGCCATTAATACAGGTAACGAGTGGAGGACAGAGGAGCCTCTTAAAGAAGAAGTTACAGGTCTGTGAGAGCCAGAAATCTTGCTTGTTTGTAGGTGACCAAATACTTATTTTCCACCATTATTTGCAAATAAATTCATTAAAAATCCTACTATGTGATTATCTGGATTTTTTTTTCTCAATTTGTCTGTCTTAGTTGACGTGTACCTATGATGAAAATTACAGGCCTCTCTCATCTTTTTAAGTGGGAGAACTTGCACAATTGGTGGCTGACTAAATACTTTTTTTCCCCACTGTATGTGTGTGTGTGTGTGTGTGTGTATGTATGTGTGTATGCATGTGTGTATATGTGTGTGTTTGTGAACTCATGGTCAGTAGAGCAGTTTTAGAGTGGAAAACTACAGCCCGCCTACAGAGGGGGAGGGATTTTTTTTGTATGACGTATGAGTATAAAAGATGGACTCTGAAATTGTGATGGCAGAAATCTCAATGAATAAATATCTCTGACTATGCAGACCGGCACTCTGGCCGTTACTTAAATCCCAAAAGACTTACAACTTTTTGGGAGACGCACAGAGACACTGAAATAGTTTGTTAAATAATTCAGGTAACAGCTTGGTCCTTCTGAGCCGGACTCCAATACCCTGTTTCTGTCATTCCAGGTAACTCTGAAAACCGTTGACGGGCGAATGATACATTCGTAAATAGAAAGTCCTGCCCTTTGAAATTAAGGGTTAAAACAGGCCAGAGGACACCTGATTAACGACAGAGACGGTGACGGAATCCAAACCTACATTGAATCTCGGCTGCAAGGATAAGGTCAGTAGTCTTTATTCATTACTTGGTGAAATTGATTTGAGAACTTGCTAAAATATTGACTGAGGGTAATGTCATAATTTAAAGTAGCAAATTGATCAATGCGTAGCCATTTTAAGGTAGCCAATTTAAGGTTGTAGCCGGTAGCCGATTTAAGGTTGGTGGGTCCGTAACGATTCACGGTAATAGGCCATTACCAAAAGAAACTACCCAGTGTTGAAATAGAAGGAACTATTAAAAGTACACCTATGGGATGTAACCTGTAAGAGATTAAAGAACAGTCAACAAATAATCCGGGTTAAACAAATACAAAAAGTACACCAGAAGGAATTAAAATAGCATGTGTGAGAAATAGAATATTAGTAAAGTCAAAAGTCACAAACAACTGTAGATTTTGCTGTAACTCTATCCGTTCTGGAGCCTTATAAACTCCAGGTTACCGATGGTGTTAACCAATAATCATGTAAGGTTGTATACGTGTGAGACCTAATGTTTGCTCAAAAGTCACATCTATGAATAGTTCCAGGTGGTTGTATAGAGAAGAGGGAGAATCCATTCATGTTGTATGAGACTGTCAGGAATGATCAAGATTACATTGTGAGGATAAATTCCTCCGTAAAGTATGAGATAATTCTGGGGGACTAGTCAAGATTACATATACAGGAAGGGGTGATTCCAGGTGTTGTGGTGTGAAGCTGTTTTGAATTACTTGTTAAATTGACTTGTTATATAGAAGAGGTGCCTAAGGGATTTTTAACAGTACCAACAATGGTGTCACGATCGTATACGGAAGAGACGGACCAAGGTGCAGCGTGATAAGCGTACATATTTATTAGTACTTAACACACGAACCAAAACAACAAACAAACGATACGTGAAGTCCTAGGTTACCAAAACAAACCTTAACGGAACAAGATCCCACACCGACTAGTGCCAAACAGGCTGCCTAAGTATGGTCCCCAATCAGAGACAACGAGCTACAGCTGCCTCTGATTGAGAACCACCCTGGCCAACATAGATCTAAACGATCTAGAACAAAAACATAGAAAACTAAACATAGAACCTACACACCCTGGCTCAACATTTAAGAGTCCCTAGAGCCAGGGCGTGACAGTACCCCCCCCCCCCAAAGGCGCGGACTGTGACCGCGCCACAAAAAGACAACAGGGTAGGGGCCGGGTGGGCATTCCGCCTCGGAGGCGGATCCGGCTCCGGGCGTGACCACCACCTTCTCTCCACCTCCCCATTGCGCCCCTGGTCTGGTCTGGCCCCGCTGACTGGAGCTGGACCCGATGACGGTGGATCAAACCTTACCGGCTCCGGACTGGAGCCGCTGGCCGGAACTGGACTGGACACCGGTGGAGCGGATTGCTCTGGCTCCGGAGTGGATCCGCTGACTGGAGTTGGACCGGACCCCGGTGGAGCGGATGGCTCTGGCTCCGGAGTGGAGCAGCTGACTGGGGTTGGACCGGACCCCGGTGGAGCGGATTGCTCTGGCTCCGGAGTGGAGCAGCTGACCGGTGCCGGACCATGCACCGGTGGAACAGGCACGGGCCGTGCCGGACTGGGACACACGCACCACTGGCTTGGTGGGGGGGAACGGGGACGGTGCGACGCGCACCACTGGCTTGGTGCGGGGAGCAGGAACGGGCGGAGGGCTGACGACGCGCATCACTGGCTTGGTGCGCGGGAGCAGGAATGGGCCGGACCGGGCTGACAACGCGCACCACTGGCTTGGGGGCGGGAGCAGGAATCGGGCGGACCGGGCTGACGCACGAGCACCACTGGCTTGGTGCGAGGGACAGGAACAGGCCGGACCGGTTGGCGACGCGCACCACTGGCTTGGTGCGAGGGACAGGAACAGGCCGGACCGGGCTGGCGACGCCGCACCACTGGCTTGGTGCGAGGGACAGGAACAGGCCGGACCGGGTTGGCGACGCGCACCACTGGCTTGTTGCGAGGGGCAGGAACAGGCCGGACCGGGCTGGGGACGCGCACCACTGGCTTGGTGCGAGGGGCAGGAACAGGCCGGACCGGGCTGGCGACGCGCACCACTAGCTTGGTGCGAGGGGCAGGAACAGGCCGGACCAGGCTGGCGATGCGCACCACTGGCTTGGTGCGAGGGACAGGAACGGGCCGGGCTGGACTGGGAATACGCACCACTGGCTTTGTGCGAGGAGCAGGAACGGGTCGGGCCGTACTGGGAACACGCACCACTAACTTAGTGCGGGGAGCAGGAATGGGCCGGACCGTACTGGGAACACACACCACTGGCTTTGTGAGGGAAGCAGGAATGGGTCGGGCCGTACTGGGAACACGCACCACTGGCTTAGTGCGGGGATCAGGAATGGGCCGGACCGGACTGGTGACACACACCACTTGCTTGGTGCGAGGAGCGGAACTGGGTTTCCTTATAAACCTCCGCTCCTTCTGCTGCCTAACCAGTTTCTCTCGCCGTGCCTCTACACTCTCCCTCTCCCTTAACACCTCTTGTAGCTTCTCCCTCCGACCAATTAACTCCTGCTCCCTCTGGACCAATAGCCCCCGTAACCTGGTGGCCTCCTCTCCTAGTCTGCAGATTCGCCCTGTAGCTGCCTCCTGCTGCCCTGTCGTCCACGCCGTGTGCACCCCCCAGAAAAAAATTATTGGGGTTGCCTCTCGCGTGTCCGTCGTCGGCACGGTTGGCGCCGTTTCTCCTCTCCTGCCTGGGCATTTACCTTTGCCCATGGCCCTTTCCCCGCGAATATCTCCTCCCATGACCACCATTTGCCCACCTGAGACATCGCTATCTTCTCCTCCTGGGCACGCTGCTTGGTCCTCTTTTGGTGGGATCTTCTGTCACGATCGTATACGGAAGAGACGGACCAAGGCGCAGCGTGATAAGCGTACATATTTATTAGTAATTAACACACAAACCAAAACAACAAACAAGCGATACATGAAGTACTAGGTTACCAAAACAAACCTTAACGGAACAAGATCCCACACCGACTAGTGCAAAACAGGCTGCCTAAGTATGGTCCCCAATCAGAGACAACCAGCTACAGCTGCCTCTGATTGGGAACCACCCTGGCCAACATAGATCTAAATGATCTAGAACAAAAACATAGAAAACTAAATATAGAACCTACACCCTGGCTCAACATTTAAGAGTCCCTAGAGCCAGGGCGTGACAGTACCCCCCCAAAGGCGCGGACTGTGAACGCGCCACAAAAAGACAACAGGGTAGGGGCCGGGTGGGCATTCCGCCTCGGAGGCGGATCCGGCTCTGGGCGTGACCACCACCTTCTCTCCACCTCCCCATTGCGCCCCTGGTCTGGTCTGGCCCCGCTGACTGGAGCTGGACCCGATGACGGTGGATCAAACCTTACCGGCTCCGGACTGGAGCCGCTGGCCGGAGCTGGACTGGACACCGGTGGAGCGGATTGCTCTGGCTCCGGAGTGGATCCGCTGACTGGAGTTGGACCGGACCCCGGTGGAGCGGATTGCTCTGGCTCCGGAGTGGAGCAGCTGACTGGGGTTGGACCGGACCCCGGTGGAGCGGATTGCTCTGGCTCCGGAGTGGAGCAGCTGACCGGTGCCGGACCATGCACCGGTGGAACAGGCACGGGCCGTGCCGGACTGGACACACGCACCACTGGCTGACGACGCGCATCACTGGCTTGGTGCGGGGAGCAGGAATGGGCCGGACCGGGCTGACGACGCGCAACACTGGCTTGGGGCGGGGAGCAGGAATCGGGCCGGACCGGGCTGACGACGAGCACCACTGGCTTGGTACGAGGGACAGGAACAGGCCGGACCGGGCTGGCGACGCGCACCACTGGCTTGGTGCGAGGGACAGGGAACAGGCCGGACCGGGCTGAGCGCGCGCACCACTGGCTTGGTGCGAGGGGCAGGAACAGGCCGGGCCGGGTTGCGACAGCGCACCACTGGCTTGTTGCGAGGGCAGGAACAGGCCGGACCGGTGAGGGACGCGCACCACTGGCTTGGTGCGAGGGGCAGGAACAGGCCGGACCGGGCTGGACGCGCACCACTAGCTTGGTGCGAGGGGCAGGAACAGGCCGGACCAGGCTGGCGATGCGCACCACTGGCTTGGTGCGAGGGACAGGAACGGGCCGGGCTGGACTGGGAATACGCACCACTGGCTTTGTGCGAGGAGCAGGAACGGGTCGGGCCGTACTGGGAACACGCACCACTAACTTAGTGCGGGGAGCAGGAATGGGCCGGACCGTACTGGGAACACACACCACTGGCTTTGTGAGGGAAGCAGGGAATGGGTCGGGCCGTACTGGGAACACGCACCACTGGCTTAGTGCGGGATCAGGAATGGGCCGGACGGACTGGTGACACACACCACTTGCTTGAGTGCGAGGAGCGGAACTGGGTTTCCTTATAAACCTCCGCTCCTTCTGCTGCCTAACCAGTTTCTCTCGCCGTGCCTCTACACTCTCCCTCTCCCCTAACACCTCTTGTAGCTTCTCCCTCCGACCAATTAACTCCTGCTCCTCTGGACCAGATAGCCCCGTAACCTGGTGGCCTCCTCTCCTAGTCTGCAGATTCGCCCTGTAGCTGCCTCCTGCTGCCCTGTCGTCCACGCCGTGTGCCCCCCCAAAAAAAATTCTTGGGGTTGCCTCTCGCGTGTCCGTCGTCGGCACGGTTGGCGCCGTTTCTCCTCTCCTGCCTGGGCATTTACCTTTGCCCATGGCCCTTTCCCCGCGAATATCTCCTCCCATGACCACCATTTGCCCACCTGAGACATCGCTATCTTCTCCTCCTGGGCACGCTGCTTGGTCCTCTTTTGGTGGGATCTTCTGTCACGATCGTATACGGAAGAGACGGACCAAGGCGCAGCGTGATAAGCGTACATATTTATTAGTAATTAACACACAAACCAAAACAACAAACAAACGATACATGAAGTACTAGGTTACCAAAACAAACCTTAACGGAACAAGATCCCACACCGACTAGTGCAAAACAGGCTGCCTAAGTATGGTCCCCAATCAGAGACAACCAGCTACAGCTGCCTCTGATTGGGAACCACCCTGGCCAACATAGATCTAAATGATCTAGAACAAAAACATAGAAAACTAAATATAGAACCTACACACCCTGGCTCAACATTTAAGAGTCCCTAGAGCCAGGGCGTGACACATGGGGGGCAAATCCTCACAAGAGGTCCCAGAATTTACTGGGGATGAGAAATACTTGATGTAATTAAAATGGAATCCAGGGATAGAAGAAATCTCCATTATGTAACCAGGTGGAGGGAGAGGTATGATTTTGAGGGACGTCTGGACGCAGATAAACTCGAATCCATGCTTAAACAGATACATAAGGTGTGTAAAGGAGAAAGAAGCAGTGAGAGAGATGAGAGAGTAGGAGGGGGCCAGTACCTTGCCACAGTAAATACTGTGGCAAGATAGGCCATAACTTTTTCCGCTGCAAACATAAAGGAGAGGGCAAGAAGGGAAACCGGGGAGAGAAAAGAGAGAAGAGAGAGAGAGAAGTCCATCCCCCAGCTTTGAGCGTGAGGAAGAGGAAGATAAGGCGTGACTAGTCCTTGAGGGAGAAAGAGTAGACTCTAGTGAGGGGAAGACTAAGGAACCCTTTGATCCAAATTGTGAGGTGTTTGAATTGGCTACTATTGACTTAGCACTTCAACAGGAACAGAAACCTTATTTGACATTGACAGTAATGGGTAAGAAAATTAAATTCCTTTGTGATACGGGAGCCTGCAGGACAGCAATCTGTGCAACAGACAAGCCAGATGGAGTCAGGTATGATGGGGAGGAAATCAATTTGGTCATCTATTTATTGAAAGGTTATCAGCCCCAATAACCCTAAAACATGACCAATCAGGAGGAGAGGCAACCATACCCATCCTGATATCTAAGCTGTGTCCGGTAAATTTACTAGGACGTGATGTAATGACTAAATTGAACGTGGCCGTCATTTCCACTGAGAGGGGAATGAAAGTACACATAGTCAGAGACAATATGGTGGTCTGTGGGGAAGGGGAGCCATGTTATTGGTATAGGCAAGATTTGTTAAGGGGGGGGGAATAACTGATATTCCCCGAACCTTGATGGAACTTGCTGATGATATAGTACCAGGCCCCACTAAAATGTCCCCCATGACCTACACTGTACTCTCTGGTATAACAAACACCCAGGTCCAGATGCAATCTATGAGGAAGCATTATTTAAAACCACAGAAAGGACTATAGCCTTGAAATGGTTTCACTATGACAACACCCACGCAGCAGTGGAGGTGGAACTAGGGCCCCAAAGTTCAGGGAAAGATGGAGCCCACATGTGTCCCTAGCAAAGGAGCCAGCAGAGGACTGGAAAGACATGGGCCAGTGGGTATCCAAGGGTAAGAGGATCACTGATTGGGTCAATATTGTGAGTGGCGATCAACACAGCCCATCCACAGATAGTACATTTAGATGAGAATAGCAGATGCTGAGGAGAGGAATACCTGTTGACAGAACAACAGGAGTCAGACTTAAAAGAAGTTCCAGAGCATTTGTGGTCCCGGGGTCCAGCAGACGTAGGATTAATAAAAGGGGTAATCCCAGTACAGGTGATACCCAAATCTAATCATAGGCCATATCAGAAGCAATACCCTATGAAACCAGAAGCAATAAAAGGTTTGCAGTTTACCAAGAGCAGATTGGGAGGGACCTTGAGGGAGGGCCAATTCTCGGGGAGATAGTGAGGCCAGAAACAAAGGTGCAGTGTCCTGGAAATCACAGTCTGTATTGTTTTTTTCAGTTCTGCTGGGAGTACATTTGATGATGGGGTTTTGTATTGAATTAGAGACAGTGAGACTATTAGTCAATACCTAGGAGAGAAGAGAGGTTACGGTAGCAAAGACAGACAAGAAGGAAATGGTAATAGTGGAGACAGGAGTGAGTGGAAGTGTTACAATTGTGACAAAACGGGACATTTTGCTAGAGAATGTGAGGAACCGTGTAGTTACTGTGCAAGGAAAGGGCACCAGTTAAGAAACTGTAGGCAGAAGGGGAAGAGAGAAATCAGGAGTCCTCATGACCTGGCTGTTTGGTTGTTGTTTTTTAATTGGGGTTTTCAAATAAAAAACAACACACCTAGTATGATGTTTATAAAGGGTTGTTGTTTCAATTTTGGGGGGGTTTCAGCAGGTCAAGGGTGATAGATATTGGAGGATTCACACACAGTGAATTTTATGGAGTTTTTCGGTTTTGGCTGAGTTTGGGGTATATATGATTTCTTATGAGAATGAATATCATGAGGACTTAATGAACACTTGGGATAACTAACATTTATGAAATATTTAGAATAATGTTAATGTTTAGTATACTATGGGATGGAACAGTTCGTTGAATGATTTCAATGGCCTCTGAACTCTGTTTTAACTTTCTGGTGTTAATTAATCATCCACACTAGTAAATTCTAAAGGCATGAGAGGAGGACTTTAAGATAGTTTATTTTACTAAGTTGAGGGTAATTTATAATACTGTGAAAAAGATTATAATTTGGTAATAATACATATGATTTGAACCATAAAATATCAGAAGAGAGAGTGGAGGGATGGCAATTGGATAATGAATTACCAATATTACCTAAGTGATTGTTTAGGTAGGTGGTAATATTGACACATGGGCAAATCATGTGTCAAAAGGGGGATGGTAGGATTAAATAATAAATATATACGAAGGAGAGGACAAAATACTTTTAAAAAACCCCAACAAGAATAGAAATTGAGAGCTGAACATGTATGTGTGAAGATAGTTTATTAACCACACCCGTATGTCAGAGGTTTTGTGCCCCACAGGTGAACTAAAGGAGAAGGTGACCCACTCTATCTAACCAGGTGACTGGTGAGCATCCAGTCCCTAAAGAAGAAAAACTGGAAGCAGGCCTGGTGGGAAGGGCCCTATCAGGTTATATTGGTCACTGCCTTTGCCAGCAGAATAGCTGAGAGATCCACCTGGGTGCATGTCACACACTGCAAAAAGGTAAACCCAGTTACACCTGACGAACAAACACAGAGTTAGGAGAAAGAACCGATCACCACTAGGGCTCGGGGGTTTGCTCCTTAACGAAGATTCCCTTACCCTGTCTGATCATCCCTGTGTGAGTTCGATAGAAGGTAAAGCAATGGGTTGGCCTCTGGCGTCTGACATGTTCTCAGGGCGAGGGTGGGGATTCACAGGTCTCCTGACGGTAGGTAGCTGTCTGATTGTAGGGGCCATATTCCTAACACACTCAAACCCTCCTGATCCGCCAGAAGTAGTAGTTAACCTAACACTAGTTGATAAAATAATACCTGAGCACAGTCTACGAAGGCATAGGAGACAGCTAGATGTAGGGAAAGGGGAAGTACTAGGGACTTTAGGGAAAGACATCACCTTTTGAGGTCTTTGCGAACCAGTTGGGTACTACTGGCTGGTACGGGGGGTATATTTCGATCTCCATACACAGTTTAAGGGCAGGTGTAGTATTGTGAAAGTAGGGAATTACCAGAAATGGCAGTGCGACCCATATAAGGGTAGGTACTGTCTGAAAGTCTGAATTACGCTAAAACAGGTTACGGACCTGACAAGTGAGATATCCTCTTCAACTGGGGCACCCTATAGAGTAAACCTCTCTGAGGGAGGTAGTGAGACCGGGGCTGTGGTGAAGATAGTGCAAACTATAGACCTGAAGGAAGTAGTACAGGTGGAGACTGGGTATAGAGATCCTAACCTGTGGTTGGAATGGATTCAGTATACGGCAAGAACTATGTCTAAAGAGGACTGTTATGTCTGTGGGACAGCCAAACCAAGGTTAACAACTACTCCGTTCCCCTTGACAGGCTTTAACTCTCCGTCAGGTTTATCCTCCATGATTAAATTGTTCAAGCCACCTGGGAATGTGGTGAAGGAGTCTTGTAGTAACTTGCACTATCTGTATCCCCCGATAACAAAGTCACACCGACCTAGGTTGCCTCCATTTGAAGTCTCATGGGATTCTTATTATTGTTTTTCTAGGACTAATAAGATAGAATACAGGGTAGGGCATCTTATCTCCTGCTCCCACACAGAGAATGTCACAACTAAAGAGACCATGACTAATCTCTCCTCTTTGTTGCAGCAAGAGGATTTTAGGAACCAAAACCAGGCCCGTGCTGACATCTGATGGTTGAGTGGTGATAACAGATTGTGAACTCACCTACATACGCAAACAATCAAACGTGTCAGAGACTGGTGAGGTGTCACGTAGAAAGTGGGACCTCCTCCCGGGATCCTTTGATGAAAGGATATACAGTGGGGAAAAAAAGTATTTAGTCAGCCACCAATTGTGCAAGTTCTCCCACTTAAAAAGATGAGAGAGGCCTGTAATTTTCATCATAGGTACACATCAACTATGACAGACAAAATGAGGAGAAAAAATCCAGAAAATCACATTGTAGGATTTTTAATGAATTTATTTGCAAATTATGGTGGAAAATACGTATTTGGTCAATAACAAAAGTTTCTCAATACGTTGTTATATACCCTTTGTTGGCAATGACACAGGTCAAACGTTTTCTGTAAGTCTTCACAAGGTTTTCACACACTGTTGCTGGTATTTTGGCCCATTTTTCCATGCAGATCTCCTCTAGAGCAGTGATGTTTTGGGGCTTTCGCTGGGAAACAGAGACTTTCAACTCCCTCCAAAGATTTTCTATGGGGTTGAGATCTGGAGACTGACTAGGCCACTCCAGGACCTTGAAATGCTTCTTACGAAGCCACTCCTTCGTTGCCCGGGCGGTGTGTTTGGGATCATTGTCATGCTGAAAGACCCAGCCACGTTTCATCTTCAATGCCCTTGCTGATGGAAGGAGGTTTTCACTCAAAATCTCACGATACATGGCCCCATTCATTCTTTCCTTTACACGGATCAGTCGTCCTGGTCCCTTTGCAGAAAAACAGCCCCAAAGCATGATGTTTCCACCCCCATGCTTCACAGTAGATATGGTGTTCTTTGGATGCAACTCAACATTCTTTGTCCTCCAAACACGACAAGTTGAGTTTTTATGAAAAAGTTATATTTTGGTTTCATCTGACCATATGACATTCTCCCAATCCTCTTCTGGATCATCCAAATGCACTCTAGCAAACTTCAGATGGGCCTGGACATGTACTGGCTTAAGCAGGGGGACACGTCTCGCACTGCAGGATTTGAGTCCCTGGCGGCGTAGTGTGTTACTGATGGTAGGCTTTGTTACTTTGGTCCCAGCTCTCTGCAGGTCATTCACTAGGTCCCCCTGAGTGGTTCTGGGATTTTTGCTCACCGTTCTTGTAATCATTTTGACCCCACAGGGTGAGATCTTGCGTGGAGCCCCAGATCGAGGGAGATTATCAGTGGTCTTGTATGTCTTCCATTTCCTAATAATTGCTCCCACAGTTGATTTCTTCAAACCAAGCTGCTTACCTATTGCAGATTCAGTCTTCCCAGCCTGGTGCAGGTCTACCATTTTGTTTCTGGTGTCCTTTGACAGCTCTTTGGTCTTGGCCATAGTGGAGTTTGGAGTGTGACTGTTTGAGGTTGTGGACAGGTGTCTTTTATACTGATAACAAGTTCAAACAGGTGCCATTAATACAGGTAACGAGTGGAGGACAGAGGAGCCTCTTAAAGAAGAAGTTACAGGTCTGTGAGAGCCAGAAATCTTGCTTGTTTGTAGGTGACCAAATACTTATTTTCCACCATTATTTGCAAATAAATTCATTAAAAATCCTACAATGTGATTATCTGGATTTTTTTTTCTCAATTTGTCTGTCTTAGTTGACGTGTACCTATGATGAAAATTACAGGCCTCTCTCATCTTTTTAAGTGGGAGAACTTGCACAATTGGTGGCTGACTAAATACTTTTTTCCCCCACTGTACATACATACATACATACATACATACATACATACATACATACATATACAGTGGGGAAAAAAAGTATTTAGTCAGCCACCAATTGTGCAAGTTCTCCCACTTAAAAAGATGAGAGAGGCCTGTAATTTTCATCATAGGTACACGCCAACTATGACAGACAAAATGAGGAAAAAAATCCAGAAAATCACATTGTAGGATTTTTAATGAATTTATTTGCAAATTATGGTGGAAAATAAGTATTTGGTCAATAACAAAAGTTTCTCAATACTTTGTTATATACCCTTTGTTAGCAATGACACAGGTCAAACGTTTTCTGTAAGTCTTCACAAGGTTTCCACACACTGTTGCTGGTATTTTGGCCCATTCCTCCATGCAGATCTCCTCTAGAGCAGTGATGTTTTGGGGCTGTCGCTGGGCAACACGGACTTTCAACTCCCTCCAAAGATTTTCTATGGGGGTTGAGATCTGGAGACTCCAGGACCTTGAAATGCTTCTTACGAAGCCACTCCTTCGTTGCCCGGGCGGTGTGTTTGGGATCATTGTCATGCTGAAAGACCCAGGTTTCAATCCTTGCTGAGAAGGAGGTAAACCACCATCTCCTAGCTTGTTCTGCAAAACATTGTCACGCAGTTGCTAAGCCAGAAACCCAGAAGCAGACCAGGACAAGGTAAGTTGAAACGAAGGTGAGTGTTTATTACAAATTCAAGAGTGATGCTGAATAATCCAGGGAACAGAGCGGGCGGCGTTGATTAGTTGTTGGGGGTGCAGTGGTTGATCCCATCCTGTTCGAAGCAGCCCGACCGCCAGAGGGTTGGATGAAGGTTCCGGACGGGTGACTGCAGATGGAACAAAAACGGGGGTAAGTAAGCAACAAACCAACAAGGTGCAAAAACAACAAAACTAACGCTAGGCTCTAAGACTGATACTCTGGTAAACCTACTGTTCATGGCTACCGATCCGGCAGGGAATGGATGTTAGGCCAGAGCCTAAGAAGGGTGATGATCAGACCAGGTGTGCAGATTGCTGATGGGATGCAGGTGCGGAAATCAAGAGAGCTCCCCGGAGCGTTCCCGAACCCTCGGGAAACTGGAGATCACGAACAGAAAAAACTAGTCACCAGACAGGACCCGACTCAGACTGCCGGGATCGTTACAGTACCCTCCGATGAAACGCCACCGGGCGGACTCCCCGGAGCGCCAGGATGGAGGCGGTAGAAGTCACTGATGAGGTCAGCATCGAGGACCTGTCGCCGCGGAATCCAACTCCTCTCTTCAGGACCATACCCTCCCAGTCCACGAGATACTGGAAACCCCGGCCCCGGCCGGTCTGGAATCCATGATGCGACGCACCGTGTGGCAGGACCACCTCCGATCATCCGAGGGAGGAGGAGGAGGAGGCGGAGGGAGGCAACAGAGGACTGAGGAAAACAGGCTTGAGGCAGGAGACATGAAAGGTGGGATGGACTCTGAGCGTCCTCGGGAGTTTGAGTCGTAACTGCCACCGGATTGATCACCTTCTCCACCACAAACGGACCAATGAACTTCGGTAACAACTTCCCTAGACTCAGTCCGTAACGGAAGATCCCGTGTGGCCAACCAGACCCTATTCTCCGATGGAATAGGTGGGAGCGGGGATCCGGCGACGATTCGCCTGGAGCTGATACCGGTCCGAAACTCTAAGGAGTGCCTTTCTGGCCCGATGCCAGGTCCGGTGGCAACGACGAATATGGGCCTGAACAGAAGGCACTGAGAGCTCCTTCTCCTGAGAAGGGAACAGGGGGAGGTTGGTAGCCATACAGGCACTGGAAGGGAGACATCCCAGTGGCAGATGTAGGGGAGAGTATTGTGGGCATACTCAACCCAAGGCAACTGAGAGACCCAGGAGGTGGGGTTGGAAGAGACCAGGCAGCGTAGCGTGGATTCCATCTTCTGGTTGGCTCTCTCCGCCTGACCATTGGATTGGGGGGTGAAAACCAGATGTGAGACTGACTGTAGCTCCAATGGCCAAACAGAAGGACTTCCAGACAGCAGAGGTAAACTGAGGGCCACGGTCGGAAACGATATCACTGGGCAAACCGTGGACCCTGGAAAACCTCCCCTAACCAGGATCTCGGGACGTCTCCGAGGCAGAGGGAAGCTTGGCAATTGGCACAAAGTGGGCGAACTTGCTGAATCTGTCCACGATAGTCAGAACGACCGTGTTCCCCTCAGAAGCGGGCAACCCAGTGACGAAGTCCAGGGGCCAGATGCGACCATGGTCGCGGGGAATAGGAAGGGGGGTGAAGTAGTCCAGAGCTGGGCCGATTGGTACTCTTATTCTGCGCACACACTGGACAGGCAGCAACAAAACCCCGAGTATCCTCGGCCATGGCAGGCCACCAAAAAGCGTCTGCGAAGAAACGCCATTGTCCGAGCCACGCCAGGGTGACAAGCCATCTTGCTGGCGTGGGACCATTTGAGGACAGCAGGACGAACCGACTCAGGCACAAACAACCGACCGGGTGGACCGTTACCGGGACCGGGCTGAGTCCGAAGGGCCGCCAGCACCTCCTCCTCAATCTTCCACATAACTGCTCCCACGACGCAGTTCCGGGGGAGAATTGTCTCGGTCTTGGACCCACTCTCCTCCGTCTTGAGAACATCCGGGACAAGGCGTCCGCCTTGCCGTTCTTAGATCCAGGTCGGAACGTCAGGGAAAACTTGAATCGTCCGAAAAACAACGCCCACCTGGCCTGGACGGGAGTTGAGACGTTTAGCCGATTGCACGTAAGCAAGATTCTTGTGGTCAGTCCAGACAATAAACGGTTGCTCCGCCCCTCCAACCAGTGGCGCCACTCCTCCAAGGCAAGTTTCACCGCGAGAAGCTCCCGGTTACCCACATCGTAATTCCTCTCCGCAGGCGAAAGGCGACGAGTAGTAGGCGAGGGATGGAGTTTACTGTCCGTGGAGCATCGCTGCGACAGGATGGCGCCAACTCCCACATCAGACGCGTCCCACTTCAACGACGAACTGACGGGCGTGTCCGGTTGAGAGAGAATCGGTGCGTTGGTGAATCGCCCTTCAAATCCAGAAACGCTCGATCCGCCTCCGGATTCCACTTGAAGGTCCTGATACTGGAAGTCAAGGCAGTTAACGGAGCGGCCACACGGCTGTAATCCCGGATGAATCTGCGGTAGAAATTCGCAAACCCCAAAAATCTCTGGAGCTGCAATCTCGTACCGGGCTGGGCCCATTCCAGAACCGCTCTAACCTTCTCCTGGTCCATCCTAATCTCTCCCCTGGAGATGATGTACCCGAGAAAGGATGTCGTGTGGGCGTGAAACTCGCACTTCTCGGCCTTCAGAACAGGCGATTCTCCAACAATCGCTGCAGAACCTGCCGGACATGCTGGACGTGGTCGGAAGGTTCCTTCGAGAAGATCAGAATGTCATCCAGGTAAACAAACACAAAGAGACCGATCATATCTCTCAGGACGTCGTTCACCATACTCTGGAATACCGCTGGAGCATTGGTCAGTCCAAACCGGCATCACCTGATACTCGAAGTGACCCATCGGTGTATTGAAACCCGTCAACCACTCGTCCCCCTCTCTGATCCGGGACCATGTGATACGCATTGCGAGGGTCTAGCTTGGTGAACACCGAGCACCCTGTAAGGAGTCGAAGGCAGAACTCATCAAGGGCAGGGGATACTTGTTCTTGACCGTGATGTCATTCAACCCCGATAATCAATACACGGTCGAAGAGAGCCATCCTTCTTACCCACAAAGAAGAATCCTGACCCCCAGGGGTGATGACGAGGAACGAACGAGACCAGCAGCTAGGGACTCCTTGATGTAGGTCTCCAAAGCCTCACGTTCAGGTCGGGAGATACTGTATAACCTTCCCTTGGGGTAGACAGCTCCAGGGAACAGGTTGATGGCACAATCATATGGTCGGGTGGGGAGGGAGTGACAGAGCCTTCTGCTTACTGAACACTTCCCCCAAATCGTGATATGTCTCGGGAACCAGGGACAAATCTGGGGGTTTAGCCTCAATCACCTGACTGGGAACCGAATGGGGGCAGGCAGTCTTGAGACAGTTAGCATGACAATCAAGGCTCCAACTCGTTACCTTGCCCGTCACCCAATCGAACGTGGGATTGTGTTCCTTCAGCCAGGGGTATCCAAGGACCAGAGGAACATGGGAAGACGGCAGAATGAAGAATGAAATCATCTCAGAATGATTCCCCGACAACCGCATCTTAACCGGTTCAGTCCTCATCGTGATACGTGCCAGACTACTGCCGTTCAGAGTGGTAGCTTCAATGGCTTCCCGGCAATTGCTCCTTGGAAAGCCCCAGCTGTTCCACCAACTTCGGCATCTAGAAAGCTTCCATCGGCACCTGAATCGATAAAAGCGTTAATCGCTAAGCTCTGATTCCTGTTCATAAGGGTAGCCGGGAAACGGGGTCTGACAGAGGTATTGAGAGGTGAAACTGGCTCGCTAAAAGTCCTCCCAACTTTAGCTGAGCCGCGCAGTTTGACGCGACCCGACTGGAACCTGAGAAGCTGATCGGTTGGACGGAACCCATTGCTTCTCCCTCGCTCTCGGACTTCGATTATCCACCCGAATAGACAAGGCTACCAAGCTGTCCAGGTCACTAGGCTCCGGATAGGAGATCAACTCATCCTTGAGCTGCTCCGACAGACCCTGGTAAAGGCCGCTTGCAGAGCCTCCTCATTCCACCCACTCTCCACAGCCAACGTCTTGAACTCGATCACGAGTGGCCACGCTGCGAGTTCCTTGGCGGAGCGAAAACAGGCGCTAGCTGCGTCCCTCCTGGACGGAATGGTCGAAGAGCTTCTCATCTCGGCCGTGAACCCCTGGTATGAAGCCATGCAGGGATCCTGTCGTTCCCAAACGGCTGAAGCCCACTCCAGCGCCGACCACGCAGCAACTCAATCACAAAGGCTATCCTAGCCTTGTCTGTGGCATAAGAGTAGGGCTGTAGATCGAACACTAATCCACACTGCATAAGGAAGGAACGGCATCTTCCCAGCTCCCCCTCATATTTATCCGGCGTCGGAACCTTGGGCTCATGGAAGGACACAGCTTCAGAAGCGGCAGGCGAGATGGGTGAAACCGGTAGTGGATCCTCCACCGGACACTTCGCGTTGGTTCTGGACCTCCGTCAGACCGGTAGAAAGGTTCCGAACTGACAACGCGATCTCCTGTAGTACCGTGCTAGTGATGGCCCAACATCTTCTCGCTGGGTAATGGCATGGCGAACAGAGTCCAGGTCCGCTGGGTTCATTACTGGCCGGATCGTTCTGTCACGCAGTTGCTAAGCCAGAACCCAGAAGCAGACCAGGACAAGGTAAGTTGAAACGAAGGTGAGTGTTTATTACAAATTCAAGAGTGATGCTGAATAATCCAGGGAACAGAGCGGGCGGCGTTGATTAGTTGTTGGGGGTGCAGTGGTTGATCACATCCTGGGTCGGCAGCCGCACCACCAGGCAGAGGTTGGATGAAGGTTCCGGACGGGTGACTGCAGATGGAACAAAACGGGGGTAAGTAAGCAACAAACCAACAAGGTGCAAAAACAACAAAACTAACGCTAGGCTCTAAGACTGATACTCTGGTAAACCTACTGTTCATGGCTACCGATCCGGCAGGGAATGGATGTTAGGCCAGAGCCTAAGAAGGGTGATGATCAGGACCAGGTGTGCAGATTGCTGATGGGATGCAGGTGCGGAAATCAAGAGAGCTCCCCGGAGCGTTCCCGAACCCTCGGGAAACTGGAGATCACGAACAGAAAAACTAGTCACCAGACAGGACCCGACTCAGACTGCCGGGATCGTTACAATCCTCTTCTGGATGCACTCTAGCAAACTTCAGACGGGCCTGGACATGTACTGGCTTAAGCAGGGGGACACGTCTAGCACTGCAGGATTTGAGTCCCTGGCGGCGTAGTGTGTTACTGATGGTAGGCTTTGTTACTTTGGTCCCAGCTCTCTGCAGGTCATTCACTAGGTCCCCCGTGTGGTTCTGGGATTTTTGCTCACCGTTCTTGTGATCATTTTGACCACGGGGTGAGATCTTGCGTGGAGCCCCAGATCGAGGGAGATTATCAGTGGTCTTGTATGTCTTCCATTTCCTAATAATTGCTCCCACAGTTGATTTCTTCAAACCAAGCTGCTTACCTATTGCAGATTCAGTCTTCCCAGCCTGGTGCAGGTCTACAATTTTGTTTCTGGTGTCCTTTGACAGCTCTTTGGTCTTGGCCATAGTGGAGTTTGGAGTGTGACTGTTTGAGGTTGTGGACAGGTGTCTTTTTATACTGATAACAAGTTCAAACAGGTGCCATTAATACAGGTAACGAGTGGAGGACAGAGGAGCCTCTTAAAGAAGAAGTTACAGGTCTGTGAGAGCCAGAAATCTTGCTTGTTTGTATGTGACCAAATACTTATTTTCCACCATTAATCTGCAAATAAATTCATTAAAAATCCTACAATGTGATTTTCTGGATTTTCTTTTCTCAATTTGTCTGTCATAGTTGACGTGTACCTATGATGAAAAATTACAGGCCTCTCTCATCTTTTTAAGTGGGAGAACTTGCACAATTGGTGGCTGACTAAATACTTTTTTTCCCACTGTACATATATATATATATATATATATATATATATATATATATATATATATATATATATATATCCTTAAAAAAATATTCTTCCCTTTATTACTTTCCAACTGAACAACAACGCTTAGTCCGCTACTTCCAGCTTATACATACTATATACATTCTATGGACACAGTCAATTTTACAATAATTATATTTTGTTTGTTTTTACTCCTGAACTTCCTCTACCCTCAACCTCTCCGATCATTTTCATGATGTCCATCCGGTTTGCGTCTATATTCTATATCTTTCTATCTGTGCTCTTTCACAAAAGCTCTCAACCTATAACCTACATACTTATTATGGACACAGTATGCTTTACATTAGTTATCTTGTTGTTATTAGTTGCTGTTAGTTGTTATTAGTCCCATCCTTCAGCTCCATTCAACACCTCCCATCTATCTCTTAACACCATCCATATTGGATTTCTATTTGGCATATATTGTTTTACTGTACCGTGATGTTTCACAAATGTTCAGATCCCTTCTATTCTCATTGTTTCTACAGATTGTAAATTGAAAATAAACATTTTTGCTAAAAGTATTATTATATTATTAATAGATTGACTATGACTTTTCAGATCACCCAGTAGTGCTATCTGCAGGGTTAACTCCAGGTAAATATTGCAATCCTTCAGCCATTCCTGGACCTGTGACCAAAAACAAGCTACAAATGGACAGTACCAAAACAAATGATCTAATCATTCTTTTTTATATATACAGTGAGGGACAAAAGTATTTGATCCGCTGCTGATTTTGTACGTTTGCCCACTGACAAAGAAATGATCGTTATTTCATTTCAATGGTAGGTTTATTTGAACAGTGAGAGACAGCATAACAACAGAAAAATCCAGAAAAACGCATATCACAAATTTTTTATATTGATTTGCATTTTAATGAGGGAAATACGTATTTGATCCCCTCTCAATCAGAAAGATTTCTTGCTCCCAGGTGTCTTTTATACAGGTAACAAGCTGAGATTAGGAGCACACTCTCTTAAAGGGAGTGCTCCTAATCTCAGTTTGTTACCTGTATAAAAGACACCTGTCCACAGAAGCAATCAATCAGATTCCAAACTCTCCACCATGGCCAAGACCAAAGAGCTCTCCAAGGATGTCAGGGACAAGATTGTAGACCTACACAAGGCTGGAATGGGCTACAAGACCATCGCCAAGCAGCTTGGTGAGAAGGTGAAAACAGTTGGTGCGATTATTCGCAAATGGAAGAAACACAAAATAACTGTCAATCTCCCTCGGCCTGGGGCTCCATGCAAGATCTCACCTCGTGGAGTTGCAATGATCATGAGAACGGTGAGGAATCAGCCCAGAACTACACGGGAGGATCTTGTCAATGATCTCAAGGCAGCTGGGACCATAGTCACCAAGAAAACAATTGGTAACATACTATGCCGTGAAGGACTGAAATCCTGCAGCGCCCGCAAGGTCCCCCTGCTCAAGAAAGAACATATACATGCCCGTCTGAAGTTTGCCAATGAACATCTGAATGATTCAGAGGAGAACTGGGTGAAAGTGTTGTGGTCAGATGAGACCAAAATGGAGCTATTTGGCATCAACTCAACTCTCCGTGTTTGGAGGAGGAGGAATGCTGCCTATGACCCCAAGAACACCATCCCCACCGTCAAACATGTAGGTGGAAACATTATGCTTTGGGGGTGTTTTTCTGCTAAGGGGACAGGAAAACTTCACCACATCAAAGGGACGATGGACGGGGCCATGTACCGTCAAATCTTGGGTGAGAACCTCCTTCCCTCAGCCAGGGCATTGAAAATGGGTCGTGGATGGGTATTCCAGCATGACAATGACCCAAAACACACGGCCAAGGCAACAAAGGAGTTGCTCAAGAAGAACCACATTAAGGTCCTGGAGTGGCCTAGCCAGTCTCCAGACCTTAATCCCATAGAAAATCTGTGGAGGGAGCTGAAGGTTTGAGTTGCCAAACATCAGGCTCGAAACCTTAACGACTTGGAGAAGATCTGCAAAGAGGAGTGGGACAAAATCCCTCCTGAGATGTGTGCAAACCTGGTTGCCAACTACAAGAAACCTCTGTGATTGCCAACAAGGGTTTTTGCCACCAATTACGAAGTCATGTTTTGCAGAGGGGTCTGGATTTTTTTGTTGTTATTCTGTCTCTCACTGTTCAAATAAACCTACCATTAAAATTATAGACTGATCATTTCTTTGTCAGTGGGGCAAACGTACAAAATCAGCAGGGGATCAAATACTTTTTTCCCTCACTGTATTTCCACGAATATGTATTCATGCAATTAAGCCTTGTCACAAATACACAGGGAGTCAGGAAGCAAATGCAGAATGAAAGTTTAATAACAATGATGAAAGGCAAATGAACAAAAGAGGAGATGCGCGCTGAACATGAAAGCAAACCAATACTGCCTGATGACTGAGGGCTAAATAAAGGGAAGGTAATCAAGGTGATGATAAAGTCCAGGTGTGCGTAGTAATGGGGAGCAGGTGTGCGTAGTGATGGTTGCCAGGACCAGTGGTTAGTAGACCTGCGACGTCAAGCGCTGGAGAGGGGGAGCGGGAGTATGCATGACAAGCCTTTACAATAGCGTATAAACTATTTGTCAAGCGTTGGTGCTCATGTTTGCGCACCTTGCGGATTGATATGCATCTGATGCATATCCTAAAGGGGACGCCTGTCAATGTTCTCAACGTTCTCTAGCGGGTACTTATAGGCCAGGCGGTTCTAGTGTTAATGAAATGGTTACCTGGACTATTTGTATTGACCCACTTTTTTGCGCTGACTCTCTTCCACAGTCTATGCACACTCACTGGACTCTACCCACACACTCACACATATAGTGCATTCGGAAAGTATTCAGACCCCTTGACTTTTTCCACATTTTGTTACGTTACAGCCTTATTATAAAATGGATTAAATAGTTTTTTCTCCCTCATCAATCTATACACAATACCCCTTAATAACAAAGCAAAAACAGGTTTTTAGAAATGTTTGCACATTTATAAAAAAAAAAACTGATTTCACATCTACATAAGTATTCAGACCCTTTACCCAGTACTTTGTTGAAGCACCTTTGGCCGTGATTACAGCCTTGTTTTCTTCGGTATGACACTACACGCTTGGCACACCTGTATTTGGGGAGTTTCTCCCATTCTTCTCTGCAGATCCTCTCAAGCTCTGTCAGGTTGGATGGGGAGCGTCGCTGCACAGCTATTTTCAGGTCTCTCTAGAGATGTTTTATCGGGTTCAAGTCCGGGCTCTGGCTTGGCCACTCAAGAACATTCAGAGACTTGTCCCGAAGCCACTCCTGCGTTGTCTTGGGTGTGTGCTTAGTGTAGTTGTCCTGTTGGAAGGTGAACCTTTGCTCCAGTCTGCGGGCCTGAGCGCTCTGGAGCAGGTTTTCATCAAGGATCTCTCTGTACTTTGCTTGGTTCATCTTTCCCTTGATCCTAACTAGTCTCCCAGTCCCTGCCTCTGAAAAACACTCCCTCAGCATGATGCTGCCAACACCGTGCTTCACCGTAGGGATGGTTGCAGGTTTCCTCCAGACGTGACGCTTGGCATTCAGGACAAAGAGTTCCATCTTGGTTTCATCAGACCAGATAATCTTGTTTCTCATGGTCTGAGAGTCCTTTAGGTGCCTTTTGGCAAACTCCAAGCGGGCTGTCATATGCCTTTTACTGAGGAGTGGTTTCCGTCTGGCCACTCTACCATAAAGGCCTGATTGTTGGAGTGCTGCATTGATGGTTGACCTTTTGTAAGGTTCTCCCATCTACACAGAGGAACTCTGGAGCTTTGTCAGATTGATCATCGGGATCTTCATCACCTCCCTGACCGAGGCCCTTCTCCCCCGATTGCTCCGTTTTGCCAAGCGGCCAGCTCTAGGACGAGTCTTGGTGGTTCCAAACTTCTTCCATTTAAGAATGATGGAGGCCACTGTGTTCTTGGGGACCTTCAATGCTGTATAAATGTTTTGGTACCCTTCCCCAGATCTGTTCCTCGACACAATCCTGTCTCGGAGCTCTACGGACAATTCCTTCAACCTCCCGGCTTGGTTTTTGCTCTGACATGCACTGTCAACTGTGGGACCTTATATAGACAGGTGTGTGCCTTTCCAAATCATGTCCAATCAATTGAATTTACCATAGGTGGAAGAAACATCTCAAGGATGGTCAATGGAAACAGGATGCACCTGAACTCAATTTTGAGTCTCTTCGCAAAGGGTCTGAATACTTATGTAAATAAGGTATTTCTGTTTTTTGTTTTGAATAAATTTGCTAAAATTTCCAAAAACCTGTTTTCGCTTTGTCATTATGGGGTATTGTGTGTAGATTGCTAAGGAAATTGTTGTATTTAATCAATTTCAGAATAAGGTTGTAACGTAACAAAATGTGGAAAAGGTCAAGGGGTCTGAACATTTTCCGAAGGCACTGTACATGTCAAAATGTCCATCTGAACTAAATTAAGAAACTTACTTCTTCAAGTTATGGGAGACTTTAGCTCAGTTACATCATGGGGACAAATACTTGTCAGACATCAGAACAACCACACCGTGTTCTGACCCAATCACGCCCTTGATGATTTTCTATTTTCTCATTTATTTTTTTTGAGCAAAAATAAGTGATTTAAGGAATGTGATTTACAGTTCTGGGCTCGTTTCCCAGTTGCAATGTATTTTAAGTTAAGAATTGAATGGACAAAGTTTCTTTCTAACCTAACCTAGCAGTATCGACACATGATCTAATGACTCACTTAGAGAACATTCTCTCTACGTGCTTGTTTGGGAAACCCTGTTAAAAAGTTAGCTCGTAAATAACGATACATCTGGCCAGTATGAAGAAAAAAATAATTATGCACTCACTAACTGTAAGTCGCTCTGGATAAGAGCATCTGCTAAATGACTAAAATGTAAAAAATAGGGGTGTAACGATTCGTTTTAACAACGATTCGATTTGTATCACGATTCGTGGTTGTCGATACGATTCAAGGACGATATTGGTTCATTTAGAACGATACGATCCGAAACGATTCAGTGACTTGAAATCGATTCAGTAACCTTTTAGCCAAAAATTCAACCAGTGTGACTGAAATAAATACCAGGATACTGGACAGTGCAGGTGAAGTTTCCTAGATTCCTGTTTCTTGTAATGGAATCAGGTATCAATTAGTTATGAATATAAATGAACAAGTAAACAACAATGAATGGCAAATGCATTCACATTTTATTTGAATAAAGTGCAAACAACTCTTTAGGTTGAATTAACAGGAAGTTAAAATTGTCTGATCTCATTTTCAATATTCAATACATTTTCAATAAAAGTACAGTAAGTGCAACCAACATTTCAACAGTAGGTTTACCTGCTACTTCTGCTTTTGTTTTTCAACATAAAAATATTACAATATTAATATAAAAAATAAAGTGCAACCAACATCTCTTCAGGTTGAATTAACAGTAGGTTTACCTGCTACTTCTGCTTTTGTTTTTCAACATGAATATATTCAATATTAATATCAAAAATAAAGTGCAACCAACATCTCTTCAGGTTGAATTAATAGTAGGTTTACCTGCTACTTCTGCTTTTGTTTTTCAACATGAAAATATTCAATATTAATATCAAAAATAAAGTGCAACCAACATCTCTTCAGGTTGAATTAACAGTAGGTTTACCTGCTACTTCTGCTTTTGTTTTTCAACATTACAATACAAATACAGTATTAATATCAAAAATAAAGTGCAACCAACATTTCTTCAGGTTGAATGAGCAGTGGATGAACCTGCTACTACTCTCATTTTAATAAACAAACAATATTCAACAAAAGATCAAGTGTAACCTACTAGGCTACTCTTCAATGACTACAGATTTATTTTTCAAAAATATCAACTGATCAACACAATAAAAGAAATGTGGCACAGTGATGATGTAAAGCCACCATGAACTAAGAATTGTATTGCAGATATCTTGTTTACTTTTCCATATGAAAAAACAACTCAAATTCTAACTTGAAAACGCAAAGGTGTGGCATTTTACAAATTAATACAGTCTAATAACCTAAAATATTAACCAAGTTGATTTTAATTAAGACTCCAAATTAATTACCTATGTTGAGAGCATCTTGGGTGCCTCTGTAGCGTGTGGAGAGGTCACTGGCCATCACCCTCTTAATCTCTGCAACCAGGGTTGAGTCGTCTTCGCATGGCTGTAGGTGTTTCAGCAGTTTTGCTTGAAGAGGAGCAATTACAGAGAGAGTTGGCTGGTCTTCTTCACACATCACAGTGGTTGCCATTTTGACAGGACCCATCAACTGAACAATGTCATCCATGTTGGCAATATCACTCTCACTCAGCGTGCCTACATCTGTGACCCCCTTTCGTAGATCCTTGGACATCAGAGTTGCCATTATAATAATAATATTATAGCCATTATAGCTGGCTGTTGTTCCGAAAAACGTTCAAGCATTTCGAATGAACTGTTCCATCTGGTGATTATGTCTTGGATCAGTTTATGTTTTGGTAAATCCATCAGAGTTTGTTTTTCCTGTAGGGCGTGACATGCAATCGGGCTGCGGTGAAAATATCCAACAATTTTTCGCACTTTCCCCAACAACCTGGAAGCACGGTCCACCCCCAAACCCTTCTGCGAGGCAAGGTTGAGTGTATGTGCGAAGCAGGTAATGTGTGGACTGAACTGGGCCTCTGCACCGGCCTCAATCATATTCCTGGCGTTATCTGTGACGATGGCAGGATTCTTGTCGTAGATTTTCCACTCCATGCAGGCTTCACGCAGTAACGCGCCAATATTTTTACCAGTATGGGCTTCATTTAAAACTCTGGTTAGCAGAACAAAGGTCTTCATTTTCCACTCCGGATCAATGTGATGAGAGGTAATTGTCACATACCCTTGATTTGAGCATGACGTCCAGCCATCTGTCGTTATCGCTACTCGTTCAGCTTGAGAAAGCGACAGCTTCACATCATTCTTAGTACTTTCGTACAATGCAGGAATAACCTTTTCTGAGAAGTGTGGTCGGCTTGGTATTGTGTACCTTGGCTCCAATGTTTGAATCATTTCACGGAATCCCGGATTTTCAACCACACTGTAGGGTCGCATGTCTTTGCAGATAAACTTGGCAATTGTTGCCGTGATGTTTTTCGCCCGAGCTGAGTTTTGGCCTAGTCTCTGACTAAACATGCAGGCGAGACCTGAGGCTTCTGCAGAGTTGACTTTACCTTTCGCGGCTGTAGCAGCGGGAACGCTGCAAGAGGTGCCTGGACGGTCGGTTTTGTGTGAAATCCCATGGCGCCTTAGTAGGTGGTTGGAGAGATTTGTCGTGTTGCCGTTGTACTTTACTTGACCTTTACATATCCTACAAACAGCGAGCGACTTATTTAGAACATCTCCGTCTTTGCAAAAGCCAAAGTGTTTCCACACACTGGACCGCAATGGTGGCTTGATAATTTCTCGCTCGTCGGCTTCTCCTCTGTCGTCCGCCATGCTATGTGTTGTTGTCTTTGCGCCTTTGCGCTGCTGCTGGTGCGGGGCGATGACGTCACGGATAGGCAGACTGAATCGAGTAATGTTTAAAGCCTTTATCATTAAAAGTGCTAAGAAAAAACATCCATATAAAGTCTTACGTGCTTAAATCCAATGGGTTATTTCCTAGTATCGATACAATCGATTTATTACATTTTAAAACGATGTTAGATTGATATATGTTGTCCAAAAGGCCAACTCGCCGAGCACAGATCAATGTAGTTGGATCATAGGAATATAAATCGATACATCGATGTAGTAGATGGATCGTTACACCCCTTGTAAAAAATGTACAATCATCGTAATGCTTAACATTAGAATTGTTCCACAACACTTATGACGGATCAGCTCCTAGAGCGATATTACCACCTATGGCTGCAAATAGTCTATTGAGTTAGCTTAATATGCTTTCTCAATAAAAAAATTCTAAATCACAGATTGAGCACATCATTGTGCACATGTTGATTTCAACATGATTGAAATAGCATTAGTGGTGGAAAAAGTACCCAATTGTCATACTTGAGTAAAATTAAAGACACCTTAATAGAAAATGACTCACGTAAAATACTACATGAGTAAAATTCTAAAAGTATTTGGTTTTACATATAATTAACTATCAAAAGTAAATGTAAGTGCTAAAATATACTTAAGTATCAAAAGTAAAAGTATAAATAATTTCAAATTCTTTATATTATGCAAATCAGACAGCACAATTTTCTATTTTTCTTCATTTACGGATAGCCAGGGGCACACTCCAACACTCAGACATCATTTACAAACAACCTAATTTGTGTTTAGTGAGTCCGCCAGATCAGAGGCAGTAGGGATGACCAGGGATGTTCTCTTGATAAGTGTGTGAATTGGACATTTTTCCTGTCCTGCTAAGCATTCAACATGTAACTAGTACTTCTGGGTGTCAGGAAAAATGTATGGAGTAAAAACTACATAATTTTCTTAAGGAATGTAGTGAAGTCAAAGTAAAAGTTGTCAAAAATATAAATAGTAAAGTAAAGTACAGATACCCCCCAAAAATACTTAAGTAGTACTTTCAAGTATTTTTACTTAAGTACTTTACACCACTGAATAGTAGGAGAGCGATGGGGTGAGGTTGTGTTCCTCTAAGCTGGGATATAAGCTTGGCTTCTTCTTTATATGTGTCGAGTAAAGCCTAAACCATGCATTTAGGTTGTAGGTAGGTATTGTAGTTAGGTATTGTAGGTAGTTTATCCAGGTAGTTATTGTAGGTAGTTATTGTAGGTAAGTATTGTAGTGTATTCGACTGAGCCCGGTGACGCACGAGGCTAGCTAGCTAAACCACTACCTGGACCATTACAGCTAGCTAGCCAGTGGGTAGCAACACTGCAGCCACTGCTAGCTGGCAAACTATACCAGCTAGCAGTACTGTAGCAACTAAATACATTTCAACGGAACAATTTGATTAGTGTAAAGTTAGCTAGCTACATAGTTGTCTTGGTATCAAAGACAAAGGTGTAGTATAGAGAAACTATCGAGGTTAGCTAGCCAGCTACATTTTCAAACAGTCAACACCGCAGACACTGCTAGCTAGCCAACATTACCAGCTAGCAGTACTGTATTATTTTAGTCAATGAGAATTTTGCAACGTAAGCTTCACTTTCTGAACATTCGAGATGTTAGTCCACTTGTGTAGGTAGCATGACTGACTTTGTGCTAGCTAGCCAACGTTTAATTACTTCTGCGTTATGAAAGGAACTAGACACGGACATGAATGATCCATTGGTAGTTTGTTGTAACTATTGGTGCTAAACCGTGTGTTATTGGATGCTAGCATGCTAGTTAGCTATGGCGTCATAGGATACGGTGCCCTGGGCAGTTTTTACAGAAGAATACTGTACCAAGTTAGCTAGCTGAATAAACTAAGTTAGTCTATTCCTGGAAAAATTGAACTACTGTAGATTACAGCAATTACAATTTCTAAAGTGGAAGTTGGAAGAGTTGTATTTGAGTGTTTCAGTGAAAGCTTAGTGAGGGAGGCCTCGTTTCCCCAGATGTTTAGTTAATTTCATTCCGATCTCCTTTGCATTAGTGTAGCCTTTTCTGTAGCCTGTCAACTATGTGTCTTTCTATCTCCGTTCTCTCCTCTCCGCACAGGCCATACAAACGCCTCATACCGTGTGGCTGCTGCCTTTCTAACCTGGTGGTCCCTGCACGCACGACCCACGTGGAGTTCCAGGTCTCCGGCAGCCTCTGGAACTGCCGTTCTGCGGCCAACAAGGTAGAGTTCATCTCAGCCTATAATACCCTCCAGTCCCTCGACTTCTTGGCGCTGACGGAAACATGGATTACCACAAAAAAAACGGCTACTCCTACTGCTCTCTCCTCGTATGACCATGTGTTCTCGCATACCCCGAGAGCATCTGGTCAGCGGGGCGGTGGCACAGGAATCCTCATCTCTCCCAAGTGGACATTCTCTCTTTCCCCCCTGACCCATCTGTCTATCTCCTCATTTGAATTCCATGCTGTCACAGTCACTAGCCCATTCAAGCTTAACATCCTTATCATTTATCACCCTCCAGGTTCCCTTGGAGAGTTCATCAATGAGCTTGACGCCTTGATAAGTTCCTTTCCTGAGGATGGCTCACCCCTCACAGTTCTGGGTGACTTTAACCTCCCTACGTCTACCTTTGACTCATTTCTCTCTGCCTCCTTCTTTCCACTCCTCTCCTCTTTTGACCTCACCCTCTCACCGTCTCCCCCTACTCACAAGGCAGGCAATACGATTGACCTCATCTTTACTAGATGCTGTTCTTCTACTAATCTCACTGCAACTCCCTTTCAAGTCTCCGACCACTACTGTGTATCCTTTTCTCTCTCGCTCTCCTCCAACACTACTCACTCTGCCCCTAATCAGATGGAAATGTGCCGGCGTGACCTTCGCTCTCTCTCTCCCGCTACTCTCTCCTCTTCCATCCTATCATCTCTTCCCTCTGCTCAATCCTTCTCCCTCCAATCTCCTAATTCTGCCTTCTCACCCCTCCTCTCCTCCCTTTCTGCATCTTTTGACTCTCTGTCCCCTATCCTCCCGGCCGGCTCGGTCCTCCACTCCTGCTCCGTGGCTTGACAACTCATTGCGAGCTCACAGAACAGGGCTCAGGGCAGCCAAGCGGAAATTGAGGAAAACTAGACTCCCTGCCGACCTGTCATCTTTTCACTCCCTCCTTACATTTTCTTCCTTTGTTTCTGCTGCTAAAGCCACTTTTTACCACTCTAAATTTCAAGCCTCTGCCACTAACCCTAGGAAGCTCTTTGCCACCTTCTCCTCCCTGCTGAATCCTCCTCCTCCTCCCCCTCCCTCCTCCCTCACTGTGGATGACTTCGTCAACCATTTTGAAAAGGAGGTTGACGACATCCGATCGTCATTTATTAAGTCAAATGACACCGCTGGTCCTGCTCACACAGCCCTACCCTATGCTTTGACTTCTCCCCTCTCTCTCCAGATTAAATCTTGCGACTTGTGACGGCCGGCCGCCCAACAACCTGCCCGCTTGACCCTATCCCCTCCTCTCTTCTCCAGGCCATTTCCGGAGACCTTCTCCCTTACCTCACCTCGCTCATCAACTCATCCTTGACCACTGGCTATGTCCCTTCCATCTTCAAGAGAGCGAGAGTTGCACCCCTTCTCAAAAAACCTACACTCGATCCCTCCGATGTCAACAACTACAGACCAGTATCCCTTCTTTCTTTTCTCTCCAAAACTCTTGAGCGTGCCGTCTTTAGCCAACTCTCTTGTTATCTCTCTCAGAATGACCTTCTTGATCCAAACCAGTCAGGTTTCAAGACTGGTCATTCAACTGAGACTACTCTTCTCTGTGTCACGGAGGCTCTCCGCACTGCTAAAGCTAACTCTCTCTCCTCTGCTCTCATCCTTCTAGACCTATCTGCTGCCTTTGATACTGTGAACCATCAGATCCTCCTCTCCACCCTCTCCGAGTTGGGCATCTCCGGCGCGGCTCACTCTTGGATTGCATCCTACCTCACAGGTCGCACCTACCAGGTGGCGTGGCGAGAATCTGTCTCCCGCACCACATGCTCACACCACTGGTGTCCCCCAGGGCTCAGATCTAGGCCCTCTTCTATTCTCTCTATACACCAAGTCACTTGGCTCTGTCATATCCTCACATGGTCTCTCCTATCATTGCTACGCAGACGACACACAATGAATCTTCTCCTTTCCCCCTTCTGATAACCAGGTGGCGAATCGCATCTCTGCATGTCTGGCAGACATATCAGTGTGGATGACGAATCACCATCTCAAGCTGAACCTCGGCAAGACAGAGCTGCTCTTCCTCCCGGGGAAGGACTGCCCGCTCCATGATCTCGCCATCACGGTTGACAACTCTGTTGTGTCCTCCTCCCAGAGTGCAAAGAGCCTTGGCGTGACCCTGGACAACACCCTGTCGTTCTCCGCTAACATCAAAGCGGTGACCCGATCCTGTAGGTTCATAATCTACAACATTCGCAGAGTACGACCCTACCTTACACAGGAATTGCACAGGTCCTAATCCAGTCACTTGTCATCTCCTGTCTGGATTACTGCAACTCGCTGTTGGCTGGGCTCCCTGGCTGTGCCATTAAACCCCTACAACTCATCCAGAATGCTGCAGCCCGTGTGGTGTTCAACCTTCCCAAGTTCTCTCATGTCATCCCGCTCCTCCGCACACTCCACTGGCTTCCAGTTGAAGCCCGCATCTGCTACAAGACCATGGTGCTTGCCTACGGAGCTGTGAGGGGAACGGCGCCTCCGTACCTTCAGGCTCTGATCAGTCCCTACACCCAAACGAGGGCATTGCGTTCATCCACCTCTGGCCTGCTGGTCCCCCTACCTCTGCGGAAGCACAGTTGCCGCTCAGCCCAGTCAAAACTGTTCGCTGCTCTGGCACCCCAATGGTGGAACAAGCTCCCTCACGACGCCAGGACAGGGGAGTCACTCACCACCTTCCGGAGACACTTGAAACCCCACCTCTTTAAGGAATACCTGGGATATGATAAAATTAATCATTCTACCCTCCCCCTACCCCACAACTTTTTTTTAATAATAATAATTTGATATATTGTAAAGTGGTTGTCCCACTGGCTATCATAAGGTGAATGCACCAATTTGTAAGTCGCTCTGGATAAGAGCGTCTGCTAAATGACGAAAATGTAAATGGCCCATGTAGCCTATGTACGTACAGTGCCTTCAGAAAGTACTCACACCCCTTGACATTTCCACAATTTGTTGTGTTACAGCCTGATTTTAAAGTGGATTTTAAAGTGGATTAAATTCAGATTTTTTTTTCAATCACTGGCCTACATAGAATTCCCCATAATGTCAAAGTGGAATTATATTTTTCATTTTTTTTTTACAAATCAATAAAACATTTAAAGCTGAAATGTCTTGAGTCAATAAGTATTCAAACCATTTGTTATGGCAAGCCTAAATAAGTTCATGAGGACACATTTGCTTAACAAGTCACATAACAAGTTGCATGGACTCACTCTGTGTGAAATAATAGTTTTTAACATGATTTTTTTTAAATGACTACCTCATCTCTGTACCCCACACATACAATTGTCTGTAAGATCCCTTAGTTGAGTAGTGAATTTCAAACACAGTTTCAACCACAAAGACCAGGGAGGTTTTCCAATGCCTCGCAAATAAGTCACCTATTGGTACATCTGTAAATATTAAAGCGGACATTGACTATCACTTTGAGCATTGTAAAGTTATTAATTACACTCTGGATGGTGTATCAATACACCCAGTCACTACAAAGATACAGGCGTCCTTCCTAACTCAGTTGCCGGAGAGGAAGGAAACCGCTCACGGATTTCACCATGACACCAATGGTGACTTTAAAACAGTTACAGAGTTTATTGGCTGTGATAGGAGAAAATGTCTAAAAACATGTTTTATTACCTCGTCATTATGGGTTATTGTGTATAGAATGGTGAGAAAAAATAAATATTTAATCCATTTTGAATTCAGGCTGTAACACATCAAAATGTGGAATACGTCAAGGGGTACAGTTGAAGTCGGAAGTTTACATACACCTTAGCCAAATATATTGAAACTCAGTTTTTCACAATTCCTGACATTTAATCCTAGCAAAAAAATCCCTATCTTAGGTCAGTTAGGATCACCACTTTATTTTAAGAATGTAAAATGTCAGAATAATAGTAGAGAGAATCATTTATGTCAGCTTTTATTTCTTTCATCACATTCCCAGAGGGTCAGAAGTTTACATACACACAATTAGTATTTGGTAGCATTGCCTTTAAATTGTTTAACTTGGGTCAAATGTTTCGGGTAGCCTTCCACAAGCTTCCCACAATAAGTTGGGTGAATTTTGGCCCATTCTTCCTGACAGAGCTGGTGTAACTGAGTCAGGTTTGTAGTCCTCCTTGCTCGCACATCCTTTTTCAGTTCTGCCCACACATTTTCTATAGGATTGAGGTCAGGGCTTTGTGATGGCCACTCCAATACCTTGACTTTTGCCACAAACTTGGAAGTATGCTTGGGGTCATTGTCCATTTGGAAGACCTATTTGCGACCAAGCTTTAACTCCCTGACTGATGTCTTGAGATGTTGCTTCAATATATCCACATAATTTTCCTTCCTCATGATGCCATGTATTTTGTGAAGGGCACCAGTACTTCCTGCAGCAAAGCACCCCCACAGCATGATGCTGCCACCCCCGTGCTTCACGGTTGGGATGGTGTTCTTCTGCTTGCAAGCAATCCCCTTTTTCCTCCAGACATAACGATGGTCATTATGGCCAAACAGTTGTATTTTTGTTTCATCAGACCAGAGGACATTTCTCCAAAAAGTACGATCTTTGTCCCCATGTGCAGTTGCAAACCATAGTCTGGCTTTTTGATGGCGGTTTTGGTGCAGTGCCTTCTTCCTTGCTGAGCGGCCTTTCAGGTTATGACGATATAGGACTCGTTTTACTGTGGATATTGATACTTTTGTTGTTTCCTCCAGCATCTTCACAAGGTCCTTTGCTGTTGTTCTGGGATTGATTTGCACTTTTCGCACCAAAATACGATAATCTCTAGGAGACAGAACGTGTATCTTTCCTGAGTGGTATGACGGCTGCGTGGTCCCATGGTGTTTATACTTGCATACTATTATTTGTACAGATGAACGTGGTACCTTCAGGCATTTGGAAATTGCTTCCAAGGATGAACCAGACTTGTGGAGGTCTACAATTTATTTTCTGAGGTCTTGGCTGATTTCTTTGGACTTTCCCATGATGTAGGCCTATAGCCGATTTTTGTTTCCCTTACAATAAAAATATTAGTGTAATCCATTTGATCAACTTTATTTGTAGATTTGAGTTATAGTAATGCATAATGTCCACTTACTATAGTTTGTTAACAATACATTTGTGGAGTGGTTGAAAAATTAGTTTTAATGACTCCAACCTAAGTGTTTGTAAACTTCCGACTTCAACTGTATGTATACTTTCTGAAGGCACTGTATCTTTTAATGCATTATTTGAAGCATAATTGTATCCTTCACTTGTTTATAACAATTGCAAATACTTTGGCCACTTTGTATTTGTAATCAACGTTCTGAAGTTATCGGCAGTCACAGTCAGACAGATCTTGATTCTATGTTTAGCGGAGATCTTCTGTGACGTGGAAAGGAAAAAAAATAATATAACAATACACTTTGGGTACTCTACTAGTGGTCTGCATCACCCGTAGATGTCCGAAGATTTTTAAGAGCCACGTTACTAATGAAGGCTCTTTAAACACGTCGGCTACTAAAGATACAGTACATCGTTAGAAGGTTCTAATGATGATCTTATCCCTCATACTACCAACCAGGGTCATTTTGACCCCATAGGCATATTTTTTTATCATAGCCCAAAGGTGGTTTATTAAATTATTCAAATTGTTTATGACTTTCATACTTTTATTTATTATTATTATTATTACTTTCACAATCCACTTTTACTTAATTAATCTAAATAATTGTTTAGTGTTTCTGTATCAATATGTACTTTTACAAAATTCAAGTCTTTTAGGGTCATTTTGCCCCAGCCAAAACACCTAATTCTGCCTATAGTAATTTCATAGATAGGACCTTTATTTGAATCTAGGTTTCTCTGGAGACATAATGCCAGAGACATAATAACAAGTTATCCATACCACTAGAGGGTGGAGGGGGACCTGTTTCAGTGACTATGGCTCCCTATGTACTCACCAAAGATTGGTACCTGGCGCAGACGAAGATGGCGGCCTCGTAACTAGATCTTAGGAAACTTTGCAGTATTTTGTTTTTTTGTGTACAATTTTTTATTATTAGCTCAGAAAGTGTTTTGTATCATTACATACAGCAGGGCAAAACTATTGGATATCAGAGCGGCAGTAACTCACCAGCCTAACGACCAGGAATACAACTTTCCCGAAGCAGATCCTTTGTTTGCTTTACCAGGGCAACTGAACTGATTCCAGCGGCTGACCCAAAACATCGCCGGCGGAGGAGAGGCACTCGGAGCGGCCTGGTTCGACTTAGGAGGCGTGCACACCAGCCACCACTTCCAAGTATACTACTCGCTAATGTTCAGTCTTTGGTTAACAAGGTCGACGAACTCCGGGCAATGATTAATTTCCAGAGAGACATCAAGGTCTGTAACATACTTTGTTTCACGGAAACATGGCACTCTTGGGATATTCTGTCGAAATCGGTCCAGCCAAAGGGGTTCTCAGTTCATTGCGCAGACAGGAATAAATATCTCTCAGGGAAGCAGAAGGGCGGAGGTGTGTGTTTCATGATTAACGACTCATGGTGTAATTGTAGTAACATACAGGAACTCAAGTCTTTTTGTTCACCCGACCTAGAATATCTCACAATCAAATGCCGACCGTTTTATCTCCCAAGATAATTTTCTTTGGTTATAGTCACGGCCGTGTATATCCCCCCTCAAGCCGATACCACGACAGCCCTCAAAGAACTTCACTGGACTTTATGCAAACTGGAAACCACATATCCTGAGGCTGCATTTATTGTAGCCGGGGATTTTAACAAAGCAAATTTGAGGACTAGGCTACCAAAGTTCTATCAGCATATCGACTGTTGTACTCGCGCTGCCAAAATCCTTGACCATTGCTATTCGAACTTCCGGGATGGTTACAAGGCCCTCCCCCGCCCTCCTTTCGGCAAATCTGACCACGACTCCATTTTGCTCCTCCCTTCCTATAGGCAGAAACTCAAACAGGAAATACCCGACTATTCAACGCTGGTCTGACCAATCGGAATCCACGCTTCAAGATTGTTTTGATCTCGCGGACTGGGATATGTTCCGGGTAATACACTGAAACGGTGACTGAGTTTATCAGGAAGTGTATAGGTGATGTTGTGCCCACTGTGACTATTAAAACCTACACTAACCAGAAACCTTGGATAGATGGTAGCATTTGCGCAAATCTGAAAGCGCAAACCACCGCATTCAACCATGGCAAGGTGACTGGGAATATGGCAGAATACAAACAGTGTAGCTACTCACTCCGCAAGACAATTCAACTGGCAAAACATCAGTATAGAGACAGAGTGGAGTCGCAATTCAACGGCTCAGACACGAGACGTATTTGGCAGGGTCTACAGACAATCACGGACTACAAAAGGAAAACAAGCCACGTCGCCGATACCGACGTCTCGCTTCCAGACAAGCTAAACACCTTCTTCGCCCGCTTTGAGGATAACACAGTGCCTCTGACGAGGCCCACTATCAAGGACTGTGGCCTCTCCTTCTCCGTGGCTGACGTGCTTAAGACATTTAAGCATGTTAACCCCCGCAAGGCTGCCGGCCCAGACGGCATCCCTAGCCGAGTCCTCAGAGCATGCGCCGACCAGCTGGCTGGTGTGTTTATGGACATATTCAATCTCTCCCTTCCCCAGTCTGCTGTCCCCACTTGCTTCAACATGTCCACCATTGTTACTGTACCCAAGAAAGCAAAGGTAACTGAACTAAATGACTATCGCCCCGTAACACTCACTTCTGTCATCATGAAGTGATTTGAGAGGCTAGTTAAGGATCATATCACCTCTACCTTACCTGACACCCTAGACCCACTTCAACTTGCTTACTGCCCCAATAGATCCACAGACGATGCAATCGCAATCACAGTGCACACTGCCCTATCCCATCTGGACAAGAGGAATACCTATGTAAGAATGCTGTTCATTGACCATAGCTCAGCATTCAACACCATAGTACCCTCCAAGCTCATCATTAAGCTTGAGGCCCTGGGTCTGAACCCCGCCCTGTGCAGCTGCATCCTGGACTTCCTGACCGGCCGCCCCCAGGTGGTGAAGGTAGGAAACAACATCTTCACTTCGCTGATCCTCAACACTGGGGCCCCACAAGGGTGCGTGCTCAGCCCCCTCCTGTACTCCCTGTTCACCCATGACTGTGTGGCCAAGCACGCCTCCAACTCAATCATCAAGTTTGCAGACGACACAACAGTAGTAGGCTTGATTACCAACAATGACGAAACCGCCTACAGAGAGGAGGTGAGGGCTCTGGGAGTGTGGTGCCAGGAAGAAAAACCTCTCACTCAACGTCAACAAAACAAAGGAGATGATCGTGGACTTCAGGAAACAGCAGAGGGTGCACCCCCCTACCCACATCGATGGGACCGCAATGGAGAAGGTGGAAAGCTTCAAGTTGCTTTGCGTACACATCACCTACAAACTGAATTGGTCCACCCATGCATACAGTGTGGTGAAGAAGGCGCAACAGAGCCTCTTTAAACTCAGGAGGCTGAAGAAATTTGGCTTGGCTGTCACAGATTCTGCCGAGGCTGCTCCTCCTCCTTGCTCGGGCAGGCTTCGGCGTTCGTCGTCCCCGGAGTACTAGCTACCACCGTTAGATATTTCGATGTTTGATTGGTTTGGTCTGTCTGTTGCACCTGTGTCTGTTTGTGTCTGATTATGTGTCCTATAAGTTTCCGGCTTTGTGTTTGTGAGTTTGTGTGTTATTTTCCGCCTGTCCGTTGGTGTCACCCGTGCAGTTCTCTGGACTTTGTTTATTGTGACGCACTGTGTTTGCGTTGTCGCTCGCCTCCTTGTTTGAGGTCCTTTATTTTGTTTTGTTTATACAGTTCAGTAAAGTCTTGTTTGACTGAGCCCATGCGTCCTGCGTCTGACTCCTCAACCACATCCACATCAACACTGACATTGGCACCTAAAACCCTCACAAACTTTTACAGATGCACAGTTGAGAGCATCCTGTCGGGCTGTATCACCACCTGGTATGGCAACTGCACCGCCCGCAACCGCAGGGCTCTCCAGAGGGTGGTGCGGTCTGCCGAATGCATTATCAGGGGCAAACTACCCGCCTTCCAAGACACATACAGCACCCGATGTCACAGGAAGGCCAAAAAGATCATCAAGGACATCAACCACCCGAGCCACTGCCTGTTCACCCTGCTATCATCCAGAAGGTGAGGTCAGTACAGGTGCATCAAAGCTGGGACCGAGAGAATGAAAAACAGCTTCAATCTCAAGGCCATCAGACTGTTAAATAGCCATCACTAGCACATGAGAGGCTGCTGCTGCCTATTGAAATCACTGGCCACTTTAATAATAATATAATAATATGCCATTTAGCAGACACTTTATCCAAAGCGACTTACAGTCATGTGTGCATACATTTTTATGTATGGGTGGTCCCGGGGATCGAAACCACTACCCTGGCGCTACAAGCGCCATGCTCTACCAATTGAGCTACAGAGGACCAAATTAAGAAATTGAACACTAGTCACTTTAATAATGTTTGCAGTCACTTTAAAAATGTTTACATATCTTGCACTACTCATCTCATACGTATATACTGCATTCTATTCTGTAATATTCTACTGTATCTTAGTCCATGCCGCTCTGTCATTGCTTGTCAATATATGTATATTTTCTTAAATTCCATTCCTTACTAGTTTTGTGTGTATTAGGTATTTGTTGTGAAATTGTTAGATATTACTTGTTAGATATTACTGCACTGTCGGAGCTAGAAGCACAAGCATTTCGCTAAACCCGCTATAACATCTGCTGAACACATGTATGTGACAAATAAAATGTGATTTGATTTGAGATTGTACTTTTCTATACCACATACAGTGCATTCGGAAAGTATTCAGACCCCTAGACTTTTTCCACATTTTGTTACGTTACAGCCTTATTCTAAAATGGATTAAAAAATTTTTTTAATCCTCATCAAGCTACACACAATACCCCATAATGACAAAGTGAAAACAGTTTTTTTTTTTGTTTCCACATTTATTAAAAATAAAAAACAGAAATACCTTATTTACATAAGTATTCAGACCCTTTGCTATGAGACGCGAAATTGAGCTTAGGTGCATCCTGTTTCCACTGATCATCCTTGAGATGTCCCCAAGAACACAGTGGTCTCCATCATTCTTAAATGGAAGAAGTTTGGAACCACCAAGACTCTTCCTACAGCTGGCCGCCCAGCCAAACTGAGCAATCGGGGAAGAAGGCACTTGTTCAGTGAGGTGACGAAGAACCCAATGGTCACTCTGACACAGCTCCAGAGTTCCTCTGTGGAGATGGGAGAACCTTCCAGAAGGACAACCATCTCTGCAGCACTCCACCAATCAGGCTTTTATGGTAGAGTGGCCAGACGGAAGCCACTCCTCAGTAAAAGGCACATGACAGCCCGTTTGTAGTTTGCCAAAAGGCACCTAAAGATTGAACTCTTTGGCCTGAATGCAAGCATCACGTCTGGAGGACACCTGGCACCATCCCTACGGTGAAGCATGGTGGTGGCAGCATCATGCTGTGGGGATGTTTTTCAGCGGCAGGGACTGCGAGACTAGTCAGATTCGAGGGAAAGTTGAACGGCACAATGTACAGAGACTTCCTTGATGAAAACCTGCTCCAAAGGTTCACCTTCCAACAGGACAATGACTCTAAGTACACAGCCAAGACAACGCAGGAGTGGCTTCGGGACAGGTCTCTGAATGTCCTTGAGTGGCCCAGCCAGAGCCCGGACTTGAATCCGATCGAACATCTCTGGAGAGACCTGAAAATAGATGTGCTGTGACACTTCCATTCCAACCTGACAGAGCTTGAGAGGATCTGCAGAGAAGAATGGGAGAATCTCCCCAAATACAGGTGTGCCAAGCTTGTAGCGTCATACCGAAGAAGACTCAAGGCTGTAATCGTTGCCAAAGGTGCTTCAACAAAGTACTGAGTAAAGGGTCTGAATACTTATGTAAATGTGATATTTCAAAAAAAAAAAAAATGTCTAAAAACGTGTTATTGCTTTGTCATTATGGGGTATTGTGTGTAGATTGATTGCTGAAAGGTGAGTTTGTCTCCCAGTGTCTGTTGGAAAGCAGACTGAACCAGATTTTCCTCTAGCTTAGCTCTATTCCATTTATTTTTATCCTAAAAAACTCCCTAGACAAGCATACCCACAACATGATGTAGCCACCACCATGCTTGAAAATAGGACGTGTGGTACACAGTGATGTGTTGTGTTGGATTTGCCCCAAACATAACACTTTGTATTCAGGACATAAAGTTAATTTCTTTGCCACATGTTTTGCAGTTTTACTTTTGCCTTATTGCAAACAGGATGCATGTTTTGGAATATTTGTATTCTGTACAGGCTTCTTTCTTTTCATTCTGTCATTTAGGTTAGTATTGTGGAGTAACTACAATGTTGTTGATTCATCCTCAGTTTTCTCCTATCACAGCCATTGAACTTTGTAACTGTTTTAAAGTCACCATTGGTCTCATACTGAAATCCCTGAGCGGTTTCCTTCCTCTCCAGCAACTGAGTTAGGAAGGACACCTTCATCTTTGTAGTGACTGGGTGTATTGATACACCATCCAAAGTATAATTAATAACTTCACCATGCTCAAAGGGATATTCAATGTCTGCTTTTTTTATTTTTACCCATCTACCAATAGGTGCCTTTCTTTGCGAGGCATTGGAAATCCTCCCTGGTCTTTGTGGTTGAATCTGTGTTTGAAATTCTCTACTCGAATGAGGGACCTTACAGATCATTTTATGTGTGGGGTACAGAGATGAGGTAGTCATTCAAAAATAATGTTAAACACTATTATTCCACAAAGAGTGAGTCCATGCAACTTATTCTGTGACTTGTTAAGCAAATGTGACTTATCACTAAAGATAATAAATGAATCATTAATAATACTTTTTTTTCTTTCTTTTTTTACAATGGCAGCGATAGTTATTCTATTTTGGAATTTGAAAGGCAGCGATATCTTGTAAACATTCCAGCTGTCTTGATATCCTGGCAAAAAAACATATTGATATATCAATGTTCCAAGAAACACACCTGCTCCAAGAGGACACATATAGAATTGTCACGATCGTTATTAGATGAGACGGACCAAGGCGCAGCGTGATAAGCGTACATCTTTATTTCGTACACAACACGAACAAAACAACAAAACGAAACGATACGTGAAGTCCTGAGGTTACACACACCAAACCTTTACGGAACAAGATCCCACAAACTAACTGGTGCCAACAGGCTGCCTAAGTATGGTCCCCAATCAGAGACAACGAGCTACAGCTGTCTCTGATTGGGAACCACCCTGGCCAACATAGATCAACACGATCTAGAACAAAAACATAGAAAACTAAACATAGAAAATCCACACCCTGGCTCAACATTTAAGAGTCCCCAGAGCCAGGGCATGACAGTACCCCCCCCCAAAGGCGCGGACTGCGACCGCGCCACACAAACACAAGAGGGTAGGGGCCGGGTGGGCATTCCGCCTCGGAGGCGGATCCGGCTCCGGGCGTGACCACCACCTTTTCTCCACCTCCCCGTTGCGCCCCTGGTCTGGTCCCGCTGACTGGAACTGGACCCGACGACGGTGGACCAAACCTTACCGGCTCCGGACTGGAGCCGCTGGCCGGAGCTGGACTGGACACCGGTGGAGCGGATTGCTCTGGCTCCGGAGTGGATCCGCTGACTGGAGTTGGACCGGACCCCGGTGGAGCGGATTGCTCTGACTCCGGAGTGGAGTAGCTGACCGGTGCTGAACCAGGCACCGGTGGAAGAGGCACGGGCCGTGCCGGACTGGACACACGCACCACAGGCTTGGTGCGAGAGAGCAGGAACGGGCCGGAGCGGGCTGACGACGCACACCACTGGCTTGGTGCGGGGAGCAGGAACGGGCCGGACCGGGCTGACGACGCGCACCACAGGCTTGGTGCGGGGAGCAGGAACGGGCCGGACCGGGCTGGCGACGCGCACCACTGGCTTGGTGCGGGGAGAAGGAACAGGCCGGGCTGGACTGGGAACACGCAACACTGGCTTGCTGCGGGAAGCCGGAACGGGCCGGGCCGGACTGTGGAGGCGGACTGGAGGTCTGGAGCGGAGAGCTGACACAACCCGTCCTGGCTGAATGTCTATTTCCACACAATATGTGTGAGGCATCAGCACAGGACGTACAGGACTGTGCACTCGTACTGGCGCTACAGCACGTGGCACTGGCACAGGATATACGGGACCGAGGAGGCGTACTGGAGGCCACGAGCGTTGAGCCGGCACACCCCGTGCTGGCTGCATGCCCATCTTAGCACGACACGTGCGTGGTGCTAGCACCGGACGTACAGGACTGTGCCGGAACACTCGCGGCACAGTACGTGGCTCCGCATAACACGGAGCCTGCCCAGTCTCACGCTTCCTAGCCTGAGTACGGGGAGTTGGCTCTGCTCTAACTCTAGGCTCCGCCAACCACCCTTTTAGCCCCCCAAAAAACATTTCTTGGGGCTGTCTCTCGGGCTTCCTCCTCGGCCGGTACCCTCTGCGTTGCCACTGCTCCTCTCTGTAGCGCGCCTCCACAGTCTCCTCCCAAGGACGGCGATCCATTCCGGCCTGAATCTCTTCCCAAGTCCAGGATCCCTTCCCGTCCAGGATCTCCTCCCAAGTCCAGGCTGTCTGTTCCTTGACACGCTGCTTGGTCCTCTTTGTGTGGGATCTTCTGTCACGATCTTTATTAGATGAGACGGACCAAGGCGCAGCGTGATAAGCGTACATCTTTATTTCGTACACAACACACGAACAAAACAACAAAACGAAACGATACGTGAAGTCCCGAGGTTACACACACCAAACCTTTACGGAACAAGATCCCACAAACTAACTGGTGCCAACAGGCTGCCTAAGTATGGTCCCCAATCAGACACAACGAGCTACAGCTGTCTCTGATTGGGAACCACCCTGGCCAACATAGATCAACACGATCTAGAACAAAAACATAGAAAACTAAACATAGAAAATCCACACCCTGGCTCAACATTTAAGAGTCCCCAGAGCCAGGGCGTGACAAGAATAGAGAACCATTTGTACAAACTGGCTGCTTTTTCCTCAGACCCAAACAAAACTAAAGGTGTAATCATAATGATACATAAGTAACTCAAAATTACCATCTTGGGTAAAGGCTAAGACCAAGAAGGCGAAATCACTTTCCTTAAATGTATCGATAAGTGAAAGAAGTTTGACTTTATTAGTGTGCATGCTCCAAATTCATATGATCCTACATTTTTTTATTCTCTGAACAGCATATTGTTAGAATTAACTGAATTCCATCTGGTTATCGGGACAGACATGAATACCATGTTGGACATGCGGGACAAATCTAATAAGACCAACTACAATTCACATTCAACCAAGGCTGTTGATGCCTGGTGAGCACATAATCCTAAAGCAAAAGAGTACACTTTCTACTCAAACAGGCATAAATCATTCTCACGAATCGAGTTCATACTATTATCTACATCTCTATTTTCTTTAATGAAGAAAATAGAAATTTACCACCACGCTTACTACTGCCAATTTAAAATGTCAGAATCTCCTAAAAGAGCCACGAGATGGCGTTTCAAAGTGTCATTACTACAAAATCCTACACTACCGGTCAAATATTTTAGAACACCAACTCATTCAAGGATTTTTCTTTATTTTTTACTATTTTCTACATTGTAGAATAATAGTGAAGACATCAAAACTATGAAATAACACATATGGAATCATGTACTAACCCAAAAAGTGTTAAACAAATCAAAATATATTTTATATTTGAGATTCTTCAAATATTCACCCTTAATATTCACCCTTTGCCTTGATGACAGCTTTGCACACTCTTGGCATTCTCTCAACCAGCTTCACCTGGAACGCATTTCAAACAGTTTTGAAAGAGTTCCCATATATGCTGACCACTTATTGGCTGCTTTTCCTTCACTCTGCGTTCCGACTCATCCCAAACCATCTCAATTTGGTTGAGGTCGGGGGATTGTGGAGGCCAGGTCATCTGATGCAGCACTCCATCACTCTCCTTCTTGGTAAAATAGCCCTTACACAGCCTGGAGAAAAAAAATTATAGTCCCACGAAGACCAAACCAAATGGGATGGCGTATCGCTGCAGAATCCTGTGATAGCCATGCTGGTTAAGTGTGCCTTGAATTCTAAATAAATCACAGACAGTGTCACCAGCAAAGCACCCCCACACCATAACACCTCCTCCTCCATGCTTAACGGTGGGAAATAAACATGCGTAGATCATCCGTTCACCCACACCACGTCTCACAAAGACACAGCGGTTGGAACCACAAATCTCCAAATTGGACTCCAGACCAAAGGACAAATTTCCTCCGGTCTAATGTCCATTGCTTGTGTTTCTTGGTCCAAGCAAGTCTCTTCTTCTTAATGGTGTCCTTTAGTAGTGTTTTCTTTGCAGCAATTCGAACATGAAGGCCTGATTCACACAGTCTCCTCTGAACAGTTGATGTTGAGATCTGTCTGTTAATTGAATTCTGTGAAGCATTTAATTGGGCTGCAATCTCTGAGGCTGGTAACTCTAATGAACTTATCCTCTGCTGCAGCGGTAACTGGGTCTTCCATTCCTGTGGCGGTCCTCATGAGAGCCAGTTTCATCATCGCTTGATGGTTTTTGCGACTGCACTTGAAGAAACTTTCAAAGTTCTTGAAATGTTCCGTAGTGACTGACCTTCATGTCTTAAAGTAATGATGAACTGAACAAGTTCCACAGACATGTGACTAACAGAAACAGAATAATGTGTCCCTGAACAAAGGGGAGGTCAAAATCAAAAGTAATAGTCAGTTTCTGGTGTGGCCACCAGCTGCATTAAGTATTGCAGTGCATCTCCTCCTCATGGACTGCACCAGATTTTCCAGTTCTTGCTGTGAGATGTTACCCCACTCTTCCACCAAAGCACCTGCAATTTCCCAGACATTTATGGGGGGAATGGCCCTAGCCCTCACCCTCTGATCCAACAGGTCCCAGACGTGCTCAATGGGATTGAGATCTGGGCTCTTTGCTGGCCATGGCAGAACACTGACATTCCTTTGTTGCAGGAAATCACGCACAGAACGAGCAGTATCGCTGGTGGCATTGTCATGCTGGAGGGTCATGTCAGGAGGAGCCTGCAGGAAGGGTACCACATGAGGGAGGATGATGTATTCCCTGTAACGCACAGCGTTGAGATTGCCTGCAATGACAACAAGCTCAGTCCGATGATGCTGTGACACACCGCCCCAGACCATGACGGACCCTCCACCTCCAAATCCATCCCGCTCCAGAGTACAGGCCTCTGTGTAACGCTTATTCCTTCGACGATAAACACGAATCTGACCATCACCCCTAGTGAGACAAAACCGCGACTCGTCAGTGAAGAGCACTTTTTGCCAGTCCTGTCTGGTCCAGCGACGGTGGGTTTGTGCTCATAGGCGATGTTGTTGCCGGTGATGTCTGGTGAGGACCTGCCTTACAACATGCCTACAAGCCCTGAGTCCAGCCTCTCTCAGTCTATTGCGGACAGTCTGAGCACCGATGGAGGGATTGTGCGTTCCTGGTGTAACTCGGGCAGTTGTTGTTGCCATCCTGTACCTGTCCAGCAGGTGTGATGTTCGGATGTACCGATCCTGTGCAGGTGTTGTTACACGTGGTCTGCCACTGCGAGGATGATCAGCTGTCCGTCCTGTCTCCCTGTAGCGCTGTCTTATGCTTCTCACAGTACGGATATTGCAATTTATTGCCCTGGCCACATCTGCAGTCCTCATGCCTCATTGCAGCATGTCTAAGGCACGTTCACACAGATGAGCAGGGACCCTGGGCATCTTTCTGTTGGTGTTTTTCAGAGTCAGTAGAAAGGCCTCTTTAGTGTCCTAAGTTTTCATAACTGTGACCTTAATTGCCTACCAAAGCTGTTAGTGTCTTAACAACCGTTCCACAGGTGCATGTTAATAAATGTTTTATGGTTCATTGAACAAGCATGGGAAATAGTGTTTAAACCCTTTACAATGAAGATCTGTGAAGTTATTCGGATTGTTACGAATGATCTTTGAAAGACAGGGTCCTGAAAAGGGGATGTTTCTTTTTTTGCTGAGTTTACATGATTCCAAATGTGTTATTTCATAGTTTTGAGGTCTTCACTATTATTCTACAATGTAGAAAATAGTAAAAAATCAAGAAAAACCCTTGTATGAGTAGGTGTAGTGAACATTCTGTGATCAATTTGAAATGGAACTAAAGGAATTCATAATGATCAATAAATATTTGATCATTATGAATTTGATCATTATGAACCCTAGGATTCTATGGGATGCCACAGCAGGTTTATTTTTTTATTAAAAATGTATTTTATTAAAAATAATGCAACTGCATTTGTATCTTCGTTGAATAAATCATAATTAAAGAAGATATCAGAATTGGAAATGTTATTAAATGTGTTAGAACATTCTCAATAAACACTATTTTCAGACCCGGTAGCTATTACTCTTTCCAAAGTCAAGAGAGAACTTCATTTATTGATAAGACAGAGAGCAGAATTTGCCTCCATCGAGTAAGACTCAACCATTACTTCCATGGTAATCATCCCAGTTGTTTACTGGCCAACAGGCTACGCAGTCATGATCAATTAGATGATATAGCAACTATTGAATCTGATACAGGGGAATTACTATCAGAACACAAATTAATCAAAGATGCTCCCGCTTCTGTAACGAACTGTACACCTCTGATTGTAAATCTACACCAAGTCAAACTAAGTCATTTTCATTTATAATGAAGAACTCCTCTTCTCTCAACAGAGGAAGCCACCTCGCTGGGAGCCCAAATCTCTCTCAATTAACTCAAAAGGGCATTGGATAGCATGAATAAAGCAAATCACCTGGATGGGACAGTATTCCTCCTGAGGTCTATTTAAAAATGTGGAATCAATTAGGTCCTCTATTGCTCAAAATGATTAATACAGCCGTTCACAACGGTTAATTTTGGAGAGATGTGAACACAGCATTAATTTCGTTTTTATAAAAAAAAGTTAAGGATGACACCCAGTGTTCTCACTTTGATAAACACAGATATTAAACTGTTTTCCCAAATGTTGTCGTCCTGTTTCGAGACTTACTTACCCAAATTGATCCACACGGACCTAAGTGGGTTTGTTAAAAAGCGGTTATCCTCGGATAACCTCCATCGACTATTACATATCTTAGATGCTTCATCAAATATAACAGCCCTTTGGCCTGTATGATCTCTCGATGCAAAAAAAGCTTTTTTGATAGACTAGAACGGTCATATCTCTGGTCTGTCTTGGAACATATGGGAATTGGCTCCAATTTCATTCAAATGATTAAAATACTAGAATCACTAGAAGCAGCAGACAAGAAGATCCAATTTTGCCTATGGTATTATCATTTTCCATGTAACCTCTGCCCCAGGCAATTCATCAATCGAAAGAAATAACACACATTTCTCTAAAATCTACTGATCATTTAATCTCATTATACGCAGAAGATATTTTACTATATCTAGACAATGTATCTCAAATCGCTCTCAAATGCATTGAAGATCATAGATAAATTCAGCTTAATCTCAAGTTATAAAATGTATCTAACCAAATCAGCCCTACAGTCTCTCAAGACCCCGATGGTGGACTCCATCTCTACTTATGGAATCCTAATCGTTTTCCGTTTTAAATATTTGGGAGTAGATACATTTCCTTCTTTAGATAAAATCATTAACAGAAACTTTAACAGAATGCTCAAATCAAATAAATCCGACCTCAGTAGATGGAATAATATCAAAGTTGCTTTAACCGGCAGAATATCTATTGTCGAAATGAATACAGTATATTGCCAAAGCTGCATTGCTGTAGTTAAATGCTCCCCATGGCTTTCCCTTCTGGCTATTGGGATAAAATTCATAGTGCGGTTTCAAAATGTATATGGCAAGGTAAACGATCCCAGATAAAAATTAATTAATTTACAAAGATGGAAAGACATAGGAGGACTGTCTGTACCAAATTTTTTATTGTATTTCTAGACTCTAGCATTTCGCCCCATCCTAAATTGTTTAGACATGTCTGTTCTGGCCCCTGGCTGAGTATAGACATACAGTGGGGAAAAAAAGTATTTAGTCAGCCACCAATTGTGCAAGTTCTCCCACTTAAAAAGATGAGAGAGGCCTGTAATTTTCATCATAGGTACACGTCAACTATGACAGACAAAATGAGGAAAAAAAATCCAGAAAATCACATTGTAGGATTTTTTATGAATTTATTTTCAAATTATGGTGGAAAATAAGTATTTGGTCAATAACAAAAGTTTCTAAATACTTTGTTATATACCCTTTGTTGGCAATGACACAGGTCAAACGTTTTCTGTAAGTCTTCACAAGGTTTTCACACACTGTTGCTGGTATTTTGGCCCATTCCTCCATGCAGATCTCCTCTAGAGCAGTGATGTTTTGGGGCTGTCGCTGGGCAACACGGACTTTCAACTCCCTCCAAAGATTTTCTATGGGGTTGAGATCTGGAGACTGGCTAAGCCACTCCAGGACCTTGAAATGCTTCTTACGAAGCCACTCCTTCGTTGCCCGGGCGGTGTGTTTGGGATCATTGTCATGCTGAAAGACCCAGCCACGTTTCATCTTCAATGCCCTTGCTGATGGAAGGAGGTTTTCACTCAAAATCTCACAATACATGGCCCCATTCATTCTTTCCTTTACACGGATCAGTCGTCCTGGTCCCTTTGCAGAAAAACATCCCCAAAGCATGTTGTTTCCACCCCCATGCTTCACAGTAGGTATGGTGTTCTTTGGATGCAACTCAGCATTCTTTGTCCTCCAAACAAGACGAGTTGAGTTTTTACCAAAAAGTTATATTTTGACCATATGACATTCTCCCAATCCTCTTCTGGATCATCCAAATGCACTCTAGCAAACTTCAGACGGGCCTGGACATGTACTGGCTTAAGCAGGGGGACACATCTGGCAATGCAGGATTTGAGTCCCTGGCGGCGTAGTGTGTTACTGATGGTAGGCTTTGTTACTTTGGTCCCAGCTCTCTGCAGGTCATTCACTAGGTCCCCCCGTGTGGTTCTGGGATTTTTGCTCACCGTTTTTGTGATCATTTTGACCCCACGGGGTGAGATCTTGCGTGGAGCCCCAGATCGAGGGAGATTATCAGTGGTCTTGTATGTCTTCCATTTCCTAATTATTGCTCCCACAGTTGATTTCTTCAAACCAAGCTGCTTACCTATTGCAGATTCAGTCTTCCCAGGCTGGTGCAGGTCTAGAATTTTGTTTCTGGTGTCCTTTGACAGCTCTTTGGTCTTGGCCATAGTGGAGTTTGGAGTGTGACTGTTTGAGGTTGTGGACAGGTGTCTTTTATACTGATAACAAGTTCAAACAGGTGCCATTAATACAGGTAATGAGTGGATGACAGAGGAGCCTCTTAAATAAGAAGTTACAGGTCTGTGAGAGCCAGAAATCTTGCTTGTTTGTAGGTGACCAAATACTTATTTTCCACCATAATTTGCAAATAAATTCATTAAAAGTCCTACAATGTGATTTTCTGGATTTTTTTTCTCTCAATTTGTCTGTCGTAGTTGACGTGTACCTATGATGAAAATTACAGGCCTCTCTCATCTTTTTAAGTGGGAGAACTTGCACAATTGGTGGCTGACTAAATACTTTTTTCCCCCACTGTACATATGGGGTCTCCTACTGCCCTGGAATTGGTGGTCTTCACTGATATATCCCTTAAACAATGTAAATTACACTTTGGTCCTATTATTGCTCACACAATTTCTATTTGTTGCAACATTTAAAACAATGTAACTGGGAATCAAAATGGCCTGCCCATACTCCAATATTTCACAATAGTGCCTTGCGATCTGGAGGCAGCCTTTTGCATCTGCCCAATTATCCAAATGTGGAATCCATACCCTTACCGATATCATGGACAGTAATGGTTTGAGAACATTCCAAAATTTGAAAGATACAAATACATTACCAGGCAAGTCCTTTTTTCTATATTTACAACATAGGTCAGCTAATGCTGGCCTATGGAGTCCCATGGGAAAACCAATTACGAAAATATCCAATGATGGAATTTATAAAGAAATTAGTTGGGCTCTTGAAAGGACTGATCTCTATAATATACACTGAGTGTACAAAACATTTTTTCCATGACACACTGACCAGGTAAATCCAGGTGAAAGCTATGATCCCTTATTGACGTCACCTGTTAAATCCACTTCCATCAGTGTAGATGAAGGGGAGGAGACAGGTTAAAGAAGGATTTTTAAGCCTTGAGAAAATTGAGACTGGATTATGTACAGTGAGGGAAAAAAGTATTTGATCCCCTGCTGATTTTGTATGTTTGCCCACTGACAAAGACATGATCAGTCTATCATTTTAATGGTAGGTTTATTTGAACAGTGAGAGACAGAATAACAACAAAAAAATCCAGAAAAACGCATGTCAATTTAAAAAAAAATGTATTTGTATTTTAATGAGGGAAATAAGTATTTGACCCCTCTGCAAAACATGACTTAGTACTTGGTGGCAAAACCCTTGTTGGCAATCACAGAGGTCAGACGTTTCTTGTAGTTGGCCACCAGGTTTGCACACATCCCAGGAGGGATTTTGTCCCATTCCTCTTTGCAGATCTTCTCCAAGTCATTAAGGTTTCAAGGCTGACGTTTGGCAACTCGAACCTTCAGCTCCCTCCACAGATTTTCTATGGGATTAAGGTCTGGAGACTGGCTAAGCCACTCCAGGACCTTAATGTGCTTCTTCTTGAGCCACTCCTTTGTTGCCTTGGCCGTGTGTTTTGGGTCATTGTCATGCTGGAATACCCACCAACGACCCATTTTCAATGCCCTGGCTGAGGGAAGGAGGTTCTCACCCAAGATTTGACGTTTACATGGCCCCGTCCATCGTCCCTTTGATGCAGTGAAGTTGTCCTGTCCCCTTAGCAGAAAAACACCCCCAAAGCATAATGTTTCCACCTCCATGTTTGACGTTGGGGATGGTGTTCTTGGGGTCATAGGCAGCATTCCTCCTCCTCCAAACACGGCGAGTTGAGTTGATGCCAAAGAGCTCCATTTTGGTCTCATCTGACCACAACACTTTCACCCAGTTCTCTTCTGAATCATTCAGATGTTCATTGGCAAACTTCAGACGGGCCTGTATATGTGCTTTCTTGAGCAGGGGGACCTTGCGGGCGCTGCAGGATTTCAGTCCTTCACGGCGTAGTGTGTTACCAATTGTTTTCTTGGTGACCATGGTCCCAGCTGCCTTGAGATCATTGACAAGATCCTCCCGTGTAGTTCTGGGCTGATTCCTCACCGTTCTCATGATCATTGCAATTCCACGAGGTGAGATCTTGCATGGAGCCCCAAGCCGAGGGAGATTGACAGTTATTTTGTGTTTCTTCCATTTGCGAATAATCGCACCAACTGTTGTCACCTTATCACCAAGCTGCTTGGCGATGGTCTTGTAGTCCATTCCAGCCTTGTGTAGGTCTACAATCTTGTCCCTGACATCCTTGGAGAGCTCTTTGGTCTTTGTCATGTTGGAGAGTTTGGAATCTGATTGATTGATTGCTTCTGTGGACAGGTGTCTTTTATACAGGTAACAAACTGAGATTAGGAGCACTCCCTTTAAGAGTGTGCTCCTAATCTCAGCTCGTTACCTGTATAAATGACACCTGGGAGCCAGAAATCTTTCTGATTGAGAAGGGGGTCAAATACTTATTTCCCTCATTAAAATGCTTATCAATTTATAACATTTTTGAAATGCATTTTTCTGGATTTTTTTGTTGTTATTCTGTCTCTCACTGTTCAAATAAACCTACCATTAAAATTATAGACTGATCATTTCTTTGTCAGTGGGCAAACGTACAAAATCAGCAGGGGATCAAATACTTTTTTCCCTCACTGTATGTGTGCCATTCAGAGGGTGAAAATATTGAAAATATTGAAGTGCCTTCGAATGGGGTATGGTAGTAGGTGCCAGGCGCACCGGTTTGAGTGTGTCAAGAACTGCAACGCTGCTGGTTTTTCAAACTCAACAGTTTCCCATGTGTATCAATAATGTTCCACCACCCAATGGACATCCAGCCAACTTGACACAACTGTGGGAAGCATTGGAGTCAACATGGGCCAGCATCCCTGTGGAACGCTTTCAACACCTTGTAGAGTCCATGCCCTGACAAATTGAGGCTGTTCTGAGGGCAAAAGGGAGTGAAACTCAATATTAGGAAGGTGCTCCTAATGTTTTGTACACTCAGTGTATAAACAACTTTGGGAAAGCTCATATTCTAAGCAAGCCATTAAAAATGTATGGTCCACAGATCTAATTGAATCTTAACCACGCTTTAACTGGAAAAATATGGAAAAATATGACCTTGGCATCCTATAATCCGAACCGTCAATTTAAACATTTTAAGTTTGTTCACAGACTGTATTTTATCACCAAGGGAACGTTTTATGATCAAATTGGGCCCAGACTGTATTTAACACCAAGGGAAAGTTTTACGATGAAATTGGCCCCAACTCCCAACATGTTTAAAACATACATTTCATTTTATTTGTAAATTTTTAAAACAGTACATTAAGTTAAAAAAAGTCCAGCAATGCAATTACATTGAACATTACACAGGGATGTGAATAGTGTAGCTTGTCCCTGAGTTGGCGGACGAATGGTTCTTGCCTGTCTTCCTGCTGGAGGTACCTTAAAGTAACACCAAAGAAAGTTAGCATGTCTGTTAGGAAATGCCTTTGTCACACCATCTGGATAAGGGCATTTCTGTGCTGCACCAGAAACTCTAAATTGGAAGATGGAAAACTCCATTCAATTCATATTATTATATTATTCTATTATTTACAAATCTCATGACGTGACTATGAGACATGGCTGTATCTAGGGGAATGCTGTATCTAGGGGGATTTGTATTTAGCTGAGCCTGCTAGCTAGAAACATTTTGGCTAGTTAGCAATTGCTGTGAAGTCACAGAAATCATTTGAAATAACGATTGAGGTAGCTATAGTATGTAATCTAACTCAACACTTAACTACTATAAACTAATTTAAATTAAAAAAATAAAGGTTTACTTGCTTGTTTTTTGCTGTCCAGTGGCAGTAGAAGTGGGGCATCTGATTTGCAAACTCATCACATGATTAGTGTCTCGTCAGCAACACTAAAAAAGTACTTCCGGGTCATGGAACTTCTGAAACTTTCTAAATACAAGTCTCCCAAATAATAGCAGAAATGTGTCTAACCATTCATGATATAAGAAAAATAATGACATATGAAAAATAATTGTCTAAACATTAACAATGATTAATATTTGTTCATATTTAAGTGACATTTGCATAAAATGTGGGTTTTAAAATATGTTCCAAGGTCAAATAAATGCCCCCAGTGAATGTAAATGAAAGTGAATGTATTAAGACCCCTTGACATTTTACACATTTTGTTAGGTTACAGCTTTATTCTAAAATTAATTTAATTGTTTTTTTTCCCTCATCAATCTACACATAATACCCCATAATGAGAAAGCAAAAACAGGTTTTTAGAAATGTTAGCAAATGTATAAAACAAATTAAACTGAAATATCACATTTACATACATTTTTGACCCTTTACTCAGTACTTTGTTGAAGCACCTTTGGCTGCAATTACAGCCTCAAGTCTTCTTGGGTATGACGCTACAAGCTTGGCACACCTTTATTTGGGGAGTTTCTCACATTATTCTCTGCAGATCCTCTCAAGCTCTGTCAGGTTGGATGGGGAGTGGGTTCCAGTCCGGGCTCTGGCTTGGCCACTCAAGGACATTCAGAGACTTGTCATGAAGCCACTCCTGCGTTGTCTTGGCTGTGTGCTTAGGGTGGTTGTCCTGTTGGAAGGTGAACGTTCGCCCCAGTCTGAGGTCCTGAGCGCTCTGGAGCAGGTTTTCATCAAGGATCTCTATGTACTTTGCTCCGTTCATCGTTGCCTCAATCCTGACTAGTCTCCCAGTCCCTGCCACTGAAAAACACCCCCATAGCATGATTCTGCCACCACTATGCTTCACTGTAGGGATGGTACCAGGATTCCTCCAGACGTGACGCTTGGCATTCAGGCCAAAGAGTTGAATCTTAGTTTCATCAGACCAGAGAATCTTGTTTATCATGGTCTGAGGTTCTTTAGGTGGCTTTTGGCAAACTCCAAGCGGGCTGTCATGTTCCTTTTATTGAGGAGTGGTTTCCGTCTGGCCACTCTACCATAAAGGCCTGATTGGTGGAGTGCTGCAGAGATGGTTGTCCTTCTGGAAGGTTCTCCCCAGATCTAAACCTGTTTTCACTTCGTCATTAAAGGGCATTGTGTGTAGATTGCTGAGGATTTGTAAAAAATGTAATCCATTTTAGAATAAGGCTGTAACGTAGCAAAATGTGGAAAAAGTCAAGGGATCTGAATACTTTCCGAAGGCACTTTATATGAAATACATATTGGCTTAGAGCAATAACTATTCTGGGTGCCACAGTATTAGTATTGTAGGGAATACTCAGTAGGGTCTGTCATTTCATGGGGCTCTGAATAATACGGAGTGTTGCTGGCCTTTTACTCTAACCATTCCATTGGCAGCCGAATTACATCACATGTGCGCATACTGCACTACAGAAATCCAGCTAACCAAACAACAGTGCAGGGCATGCTCAATGAATTAAAACTACACAAAAAAACACACTGAAATTGCTGAAATAGGTAAATTAAATCAATGATGAGAGAATAGTCATATTAATTAAAATAGCAGTGCAGAACTCTTGATAAGTGCAAATAAACTATACGTATATACACAAAGTTAAATTGAGCACACAGGCATGCAGTCTCCATAGAGAAACATTGGCAGTAGAATGGCCCATACTGAAGAGCTCAGTGACTTTCAACGTGGCACCGTCATAGGATGCCACCTTTCCAATAAGTCAGTCCGTCAAATTTCTGCCCTGTTAGAGCTGCCCCGGTCAGTTGTAAGTGCTGTTATTGTGAAGTGGAAACGTCTAGGAGCAACAACGGCTCAGCCGCGAAGAGGTAGGCCACTAAAGCTCACAGAAAGGGAGTACCAAGTGCTGAAGCGTGTACTGCATAGAAATGTTCTGTCCTCGGTTGCAACACTGACTGCTGCGTCTGGGAGCAACGTCAGCAGATTTACTGTTCATCAGGAGCTTCATTAAATGGGTTTCCATGGCCGAGCAGCCGCACACAAGCCTAAGCTCACCATGCAAAATGCCAAGCATCAACTGGAGTGGTGTAAAGCTCGCCGCCATTGGACTCTGGAGTAGTGGAAACGCGTTCTATGGAGTGATGAATCACGCTTCACCATCTGGCAGTCCGACAGATGAATCTGGGTTTGGCGGATGCCAGGAGAAAGCTACCTGCCCCAATAGTATAGTGTATAGTGACAATGGTTAAGTTTGGTGGAGGATAAATAATGGTCTGGGGCTGTTTTTCATGGTTCAGGCTAGGCCCCTTAGTTCCAGTGAAGGGAAATCTTAACGCTACAGCATACAATTACAGTCTAGATGATTCTGTGCTTCCAACTTTGTGGCAACAATTTGGGGAAGGCCCTTTCCTGTTTCAGCATGACAATGCCCCCGTGCACAAAGCAATGTACATACAGAAATGGTTTGTCAAGTTCGGCGTGGAAGAACTTGACTGGCCTGCACAGAGCCCTGACCTCAACCCCTTTAAACACCTTTGGGATGGATTGGAACGCTGACTGCGAGCCAGGCCTAATCGCCCACCATCAGTGCCCGACCTCACTAATGCTCTTGTGCCTGAATGGAAGCAAGTCCCCGCAGCATTGTTCCAACATCTAGTGGAAAGCCTTCCCAGAAGAGTGGAGGCTGTTATAGCAGCAAAGGGGGGACCAACTCCATATTAATGCCCATGATTTTGGAAGGAGACATTTGACAAGCAGGTGTCCACATACTTTTGGTCTTGTAGGGTGGTATTATAGGTAAGAATGTGTAGGGGACTTCTGAAATTCGACAGACTTTGTGACGCAGCAGAAAGATCATCATACACAAATACAGAGGTTGTTAGTTGAAAACCAAGGTGGAGTTATATTGAAAAATCAGTACTAAGTGATCATGTAATCATATTTTCACAGATTTTTACACTATTTTAGCTGAACAGTGTACCACTTACCTTAATACTCCCATTCCATTTAATTACTTTACTTAAATGGTTTGGCACACCTGGGACCATCAAGTGACAAAAACCAACAGGGACAATGACACAATGTCCCAAGAACATCCTAAAAACGTATTTGGGGACATCCCCAGGACAAACCGGGAAGTAGACAAAAGCTCCAGGGGACCATGACACAAGGTCCTGACCACTTTAGGCAACCATTTTGTGACGTTCCGGGGATGTCCTAATGACTCATTTTTGTTTGCAGGGATCACGCAACGTCCTAAAGACAAGTAAAATTACAGTTCTGAGAACATCCTACAAAGATACTGACATAGGTTTTAATAGTCAAAGTAGGCGATGTTGTTCCCACTGTGACTATTAAAACCTACCCAAACCAGAAACCGTGGATATATGGCCGCATTCGCGCAAAACTGAAAGCGCGAACCACCGCATTTAACCATGACAAGGTGACTGGGAATATGGTTGAATACCAACAGTGTATTTATTCCCTCCGTAAGGCAATCAAACAGCCAAAACGTCACTACAGAGACAAAGTGGAGTCGCAATTCAACGGCTCAGACACGAGACGTATGTGGCAGGGTCTACAGACAATCACGGATTACAAAGGGACAACCAGCCATGTCGCAGACACCGACGTCTTGCTCCCGGACAAGCGAAACACCTTCTTCGCCCGCTTTGAGGATAACACGGTGCCACCGACGTGGCCCGCTCTCAAGGACTGTGGGCTCTCATTCTCCGTGGCCGACATGACTAAGACATTTAAGCGTGTTAACCCTCGCAAGGTTGCCAGCCCAGAAGGCATCCCTAGCCGCGTCCTCAGAGCATGCGCATACCAGCTGGCTGGAGTGATTACGGACATATTCAATCTCTCCCTATCCGAGTCTGCTGTCCCCACTTGCTTCAACATGTCCACCATTGTTACTGTACCCAAGAAAGCAAAGGTAACTGAACTAAATGACTATCGCCCCGTAACACTCACTTCTGTCATCATGAGGTGCTTTGAGAGGCTAGTTAAAGATCATATCACCTCTACCTTACCTGACACTCAACTTGCTTACCACTCCAATAGATCCACAGATGATGCAATCGCCATCGCACTGCACACTGCCCTATCCCATCTGGACAAGAGGAATACCTATATAAGAATGCTGTTCATTGAAATAGCTCAGCCTTCAACACCATAGTACCCTCCAAGCTCATCATTAAGCTTTAGGCCATGGTTTTGAACCCCGCCCTGTACAACTGGGTCCTGGACATCCTGACCGGCCGCCCCCTGGTGGTGGAGGTAGGAAACAACACCTCCACTTCGCTGATCCTCAACACAGGGGCCCCACAAGGGTACGTGCTCAGCCCCCTCCTGTACTCCATGTTCACGCCTGACTGCGTGGCCACGCACTCCTCCAACTCAATCATCAAGTTTGCAGACGACACAACAGTAGTAGGCCTGATTACCAACAATGACGAGACAGCCTAGAGGGAGGAGGTGAGGGCCTTGGCAGAGTGGTGCCAGGTAAATAACATCTCCCTCAACATCAACAAATCGAAGGAGCTGATCTTGGACTTCAGGAAACAGCAGAGGGAGCACGGCCCTATCCACATCGACGGGACCACAGTGGAGAAGATGGAAAGGTTCAAGTTCCTCGGCGTACACATCACTGACAATATGAAATGGTCCACCCACACAGACAGTGTAGTGAAGATGGCGCAACAGAGACTCTTCAACCTCAGGAGGCTGAATACATTTGGCTTGGCCCCTAAAACGCTCACAAACTTTTACAGATGCACAATTGAGAGCATCCTGTCGGCTGTATCACCGCCTGGTACGGCAAATGCACCGCCCGCAACCGCAGGGCTCTCCAGAGGGTGGTGCGGTCTGCCCAACACATCACCGGGGACACACTGCCTGCCCTTCAGGACACATACAGCACCCGATATCACAGGAAGGCCAAAAAGATCATCAAGGACATCAACCACACGAGCCACGGCCTGTTCACCCGCTATCATCCAGAAGGCGAGGTCAGTACAGGTGCATCAAAGCTGGGACCGAAAGACTGAAAAACAGCTTCTATCTCAAGGCCATCAGACAGTTAAATAGCTATCACTAGCCGGCTACCACCCGGTTACTCAACCCTGCACCTTAGAGGCTGCTGCCCTATATACATGGACATGGAATCACTGGTCACTTTAATCATGGAACACTAGTCACTTTAATAATGTTTACATACTTCTTTACTAATCTTATATGTATATACTGTATTCTATTCTGCTGTATTTTAGTCAAGGCCACTCCGACATTGCTCGTCTTAATATTTATATATTTCTTAATTCCAATCTTTTACTTTTAGATGTGTGTGTATTGTTGTGAATTGTTAGATACTACTGCACTGTTGGAGCTAGGAACACAAGCATTCCGCTACACCCGCAGTAACATCTGCTAAATATGTGTATGTGACCAATACAATTAGATTTGATTTGATTAGACGTGAGGCTTATTTGATCTAATAGAAGTTTCGTAATGCTTAGGTTGTTACGAGTGTACTGATATAAATGTGATGCACTTTGAGAAAAAAACACTTTATATTGGAGTTGTCTCTGTTGACATTCAAGATGGGCTAGGCATATGTCTATACCTTCTCCATAGAATTCAGGCAGTTGACAACAACACACCACATCGAATATACAACATCCCTCATCTTTATATCGGAGTTGTGTCTTTTGTTCATACGCATATCTTCCCTCTCATTGGCTAGAATGGTCCTACCTGATCTCGCCTCCTCCCGCCTGCATTCCATCGTTCCATTGTTAGATCATCTTTGACCCTCTCTGACGGTCATAGGGGTGGTGTTGGTGGGGATACGTCAGGCAGTGTGGGCAGGGTTATGTGCTGTATCACCACAGCCTGCAAGGGGTGGGTTGGAGTTGACATGAGTCTGGTTCCATCTCCACTCTGTAATGCAAAGTGGTCTGGTCAATCCTGTGATAAAGTGGAGTGAAACTCCTGTTAAATATTTTTGTGGTCAGTAAAATTTAGAATTTGTCTAATCACTTGACTGCAAGATGTGTCATCAAATTGAGGACTGTGTTTTTCTTTATTTTCTATGACACTGGATGTTTGCAAGGTCAGAATGGAAGTGCAATAATATCTCACACTGAAGTTCTCCAGACTTCCAATAATAGATTTAACCAAACAAAATTTGGAAGGATTGCCTTGCGAGACTACAGGAGTCATAATGGAATATGTCAATATGTCATGGAATATGTGCAAAGGGAAATTGACAGTCAGGAAGTTGATAAGATGGCATAACTTCATGGCGTATGCTCTAATGGCATTCCGTAGGAACATTCCATAGACTTGTAAAAATGTCCATCTGAACTGAATGATGAAATACTGACTCAAGTTGAGGGAGAGAGTTACATCATGGTGACAAATAATAATTGACAGACATTACTCTGCGGTTTCCTGACCCAATCATCCTTTTCTGGTTTGTTGTTGTTCTCTCAGATTCCAGAGGGTCCTGTAGCACTTACATGCAAGGCTCTGTAATAATGACACATAGCACTCTACCAATTAAAGGTGTCAAGCACGCACACACACACACACACACACACACACACACACACACACACACACACACACACACACACACACACACACACACACACACACACACACACACACTCATACACACACACACACACAGTGATTTCACTGTGACTGATGTCACTATGATCATATCATCTCTACTGGGTAAGTGATCAACTCCTTAATGATGTTAGCTTGACTTTACGTTTCTCACACCAGAGGATAATGTTATAACTTGTATGCAAGGGTCTGGCATAATGAGGTCCAAAACTCACAGGAATTATACCAATTAAAGGTGTTGGAGACACACAAATGCTATACTCCAAGGCCCCAATAAGGCCCTAATATGGCATAAACATTTGGAGTAAACCTGGCAATGAACCCGAGTACACATTTCTAGTGTAATTTGTGTGCATGCACATGAGTACAACTTTCATTAGGACAATCTCAGTCAGTCTCAGTACAACCCTTACCCCTAAAAAATGTCCACTCTGCACAGGTCAAGAATCCCGCCTCTGAATCATGCCTCTGTCACAGGTGGGATCTGAACTGCATGGAAAATTAACATCTTATCCATTAGGCCTAGATGAAATTAACAAGTGTCAGAAATCTTAAGAAAACTGATGATGAATCGGTAGTTGCAAAAAAAATAAAATTTAAACCTAAGATTACTTGCGTAACCCCGGTTCCTGATATTATGAGTGAGACATCTCACAGTGGGATTCATCAAAATCTCCTAATTAGTTTGAAGAGACGGACTGGTCGAGTGGCGGGTGATGGAGCCCCTCATCTCGTACTAAAGAGCCACTCGCCTGCCCTCTGATCATTCTTGAGCATGCCGAACTTTGTCACACTCTTGCGAGTAGGGGAATGTGGCGAGATGTCTCATAATATCAGAGAACCAGGGTTGCGCAAGTAACCTTAAGTTCTCTTTCAATTATTTGTTGTGACATCTCACAGTGGGATACGGTTAACTCCCGTATCGCACATACTCTCTGAATCCAGGTAGTCACAACGTATCAACCTTCAGAGGCCCAGATACTAAGGACAGTATGCTCCAATGAAGGTGCAGTGATGTCTAATCGGTAGAACCTCATAAAAGTATGAGGGGATGCACAACAAGATGCATTGCAAATCTCCTGTAAGGAGATGCCCTTGAACAGTGCCTAAGAGGTAGCCATACCTGTGGTGGAGTGAGCTCTAGGCCCTCTAGAGGCTGTAACCCCTTGATTCCATAATCCAATGTGACAACAGTTGACAAGACAGGAGCTTCCCCTTGCATGAGGTGCCCAGGACATAAAGAGTTGGTCACTCTAGAGCAAAACTATCGTCCTATCCAAGTATATGCGCAACGCACATTCTGGTAACAAACAGTTTAGCCGCTCCCCTTCAACAGGGAAAGGTGGCAGGTGGAAAGCAACAAGCTCCAAGGCCAGACAATTGTAATTGCCGCTAACCTTAGGTATAAAGGCAGGGTTGGGCAACAGGGTTGGTGTGAAACAGCCTCAACTACAATAGACAAATCCCATGACACGCCTCCCTTAAAGAAACAACAGAACAGGTGGTATTTTCCCACCATGTTCTTGTCGAAGCCTATATGACAGGCTGAGATAGACCTTGATGGTGGGGAAAGCCTTCCCTCTGTCCAAAAGGTCCTGCAAGAAGCATAAAACCTCTGATATAGACCATTGGTAAGGAATTATCTGTTTTTGGTCACACCAGTTCTCAAAAAAGAAGGGGCCCTAGCACTCTGGATTGTCTCAATGACTCTGACAGGCAAGCCTGTCTCATCCAGATTTAACCTGTCATGTGCCAGGCCCAGAGGGCCATGGCTTCCAGGTGAGGGTGGAAAATCTCTCAACTCACTTGGATCAATAGATGCCTGTGGAACGGGAGTTGCCAAGGCTCATCGCATAGCAGGAGAATGATCTCTGCTATCCAGAGCTTGCCTTGCCATCGAGGGGCTACCAAGATGGGGGATAAGCATACTTCCCTCACTCTGGCCAGAGTGGGGAATATGAGGGGAGGAAAAGTGTAAAAGCAACACTCTGGCCAGAGTGGGGAGTATGAGGGGAGGAAAAGCAACACCCCTTGACGGGTATTCCCTCTGGACAATAAGTCTGCTCTTACGTTCAGTACACCTGGGACATGAGTTGTGCATAGGGACAGTAGGTGTGCTCTGCTCCACAGAATATTGCTGATGGTTAGTCTGTGTAAGCACAATGAGCCAGTGCCACCCTGGCGGTTGATAATAAATAATAATTAGAATTGTCCATTCTGATCAAGACGTGACAATTCCGAAGGGAGGGTAGAAAAGGTTTTATTGAAAGAAGCACTGTCAGAAATCTGAGGTAATTTATGTGAGCACTGCGTGTACACAAATGTTAGGGCAAACACCCCTTCGCCCATTCTCTGTAGGCCGAGAGGTACTACTGAGATGATGGACGCTATCAACCCCAGCACTCGGAGACACGTCTTGAACGTGACCGAGCGCCCCCTGTGGAACAGTGAGAGGCACCGTCTGAACGATTCAATGTGATCTTCCAAGAGTGTTGCCTGACGAGAGAATCCAGCATTACACCTAGGTATTCTATTCTCTGTGTTTGCGCCAAATAGCTATTTTCCTGATTGATCTTGAACTCTAGCTCGGAGAGGTGAGTTACAAGGGAAGTTGTATCTCGTACCGCTTGTTACTGGGATGGGGAGCAAAGCAGGTACTCTCAGCCCCTTGTTTCTCAGGGGTGAGAACTGCCTCTACACACTTGCTGACGGTTCGGGGAGCTAGCTCTTGCCCAAATGGGACAACGAGGTATTTGTAGGCTGTGCCCTGAAAAGCAAACCTTAGCTCCTGTGTGCTGGCAGGATGTTTATGTGAAAATAAGTGTCAGGCAGGTCGACTGAGATGAACCAGTCGCCTGAACGAATAGAGTGAGACAGCACGTTGAATGTAAGCCTACGTAACGTGAAATACCTGTTGAGGACCAGTAAGTCCAGAATGGGGCGAACCCTTCCCCCTTTATTGGGAACCAGGAAGTACTGGGAATAGAAGCTGAGGTGGCTCTCTGGCACTTGTATCGCCGTGATAGCCCATTTGCTTAATAGAAAGGAGATGTCCTTCTCTAGTATGCGTGCCGAGTCACCAGCTGCTACTGATTCCAAAATTATGTTAATCGGTTGCGAACTGCAGACCACGGGCTAGACAGTGCATGCGCCAGTTCCCTGCTCTGTTGGCAAGTAGCCCACAGGTCGGTAGACGCTCACTCACCAGTGGTGCCGGTCCGCCCTCAGGTGGCGATGGAGCAAGTGTCCTTTTTATTACATTTTTGCTGTGCCTTTGGCATGACACCTGGATACAGCAGATTATTTTTTTATGAAAAGGGAAGTGTTGACACACTGGAACATTGGGACAGTGCTTGGTGGCGACTGACAATGAGTCTTTCCTGCCCGGGCTGCTTTAACTAGAGCCAGGGGAAGAGCTGTGGCACGGAGGGTGCTCAGGGGTAGAGTGGATTCCCTCCGTCTTCCTTGAAAGCGAACACATGAAAATGAGTTGTTGCACAAAAGGAAGGGTTCAAATCAAATCAAATTGTATTGGTCACATACACATATTTAGCAGATGTTATTGTGGGTGTAGCGAAATGCTTGTGTTCCTATCTCCATCAGTGCAGTAGTATCTAACAATTCACAACAACACATACACATCTAAAAGTAAAATAATGTAATTAAGAAATACATAAATATTAAGACGAGCAATGTCGGAGTGGCATTGACTAAAATACAGTAGAATAGAATACAGTATATACATACAGTGAGGGAAAAAAGTATTTGATCCCCTGCTGATTTTGTACGTTTGCCCACTGTCAAAGAAATGATCAGTCTATAATTTTAATGGTAGGTTTATTTGAACAGTGAGAGACAGAATAACAACAAAAAAATCCAGTAAAATGCATGTCAAAAATGTTATAAATTGATTTGCATTTTAATGAGGGAAATAAGTATTTGACCCCCTCTCAATCAGAAAGATTTCTGGCTCCCAGGTGTCTTTTATACAGGTAACGAGCTGAGATTAGGAGCACACTCTTAAAGGGAGTGCTCCTAATCTCAGCTTGTTACCTATATAAAAGACACCTGTACACAGAAGCAATCAATCAATCAGATTCCAAACTCTCCACCATGGCCAAGACCAAAGAGATCTCCAAGGTTGTCAGGGACAAGATTGTAGACCTACACAAGGCTGGAATGGGCTACAAGACCATCGCCAAGCAGCTTGGTGAGAAGGTGACAACAGTTAGTGCGATTATTCGCAAATGGAAGAAACACAAAAGAACTGTCAATCTCCCTCGGCCTGGGGCTCCATGCAAGATCTCACCTCGTGGAGTTGCAATGATCATGAGAACGGTGAGGAATCAGCCCAGAACTACACGGGATGATCTTGTCAATGATCTCAAGGCAGCTGGGACCATAGTCACCAAGAAAACAATTGGTAACACGACGCCGTGAAGGACTGAAATCCTGCAGCGCACGCAAGGTCCCCCTGCTCAAGAAAGCACATATACAAGGCCGTCTGAAGTTTGCCAATGAACATCTGAATGATTCAGAGAAGAACTGGGTGAAAGTGTTGTGGTCAGACGAGACCAAAATGGAGCTCTTTGGCATCAACTCAACTCGCCGTGTTTGGAGGAGGAGGAATGCTGCCTATGACCCCAAGAACACCATCCCCACCGTCAAACATGGAGGTGGAAACATTATGCTTTCGGGGTGTTTTTCTGCTAAGGGGACAGGACAACTTCACAGCATCAAAGGGACGATGGACGGGGCCATGTACCGTCAAATCTTGGGTGAGAACCTCCTTCCCTCAGCCAGGGCATTGAAAATGGGTCGTGGATGGGTAATCCAGCATGACAATGACCCAAAACACACGGCCAAGGCAACAAAGGAGTGGCTCAAGAAGAAGCACATTAAGGTCCTGGAGTGGCCGAGCCAGTCTCCAGACCTTAATCCCATAGAAAATCTGTGGAGGGAGCTGAAGGTTCGAGTTGCCAAACATCAGCCTCGAAACCTTAATGACTTGGAGAAGATCTGCAAAGAGGAGTGGGACAAAATCCCTTCTGAGATGTGTGCAAACCTGGTGGCCAACTTCAAGAAACGTCTGACCTCTGATTGCCAACAAGGGTTTTGCCACCAAGTACTAAGTCATGTTTTGCAGAGGGGTCAAATACATATTTTCCCTCATTAAAATGCAAATCAATTTATAACATTTTTGACATGTTTTTTTCTGGATTTTGTTGTTGTCATTCTGTCTCTCACTGTTCAAATAAACCTACCATTAAAATTATAGACTGATCATTTCTTTGTCAGCGGGCAAACGTACAAAATCAGCAAGGGATCAAATACTTTTTTCCCTCACTGTATGAGATGAGTAACGCAGTATGTAAACATTATTAAAGTGATTCCATGTCCATGTATATAGGGAAGCAGCCTCTAAGGTGCAGGGTTGAGTAACCGGGTGGTAGCTGGCTAGTGATGGCTATTTAACTGTCTGATGGCTTTGAGATTGAAAAACAATTTCTGTCTCTCCGTCCCAGCTTTGATGCACCTGTACTGACCTCGCCTTCTGGATGATAACAGGGTGAACATGCCGTGTTTCAGGTGGTTAATGGCCTTGATGATCTTTTTGGCCCTCCTGTGACATTGGGTGCTGTAGGTGTCCTGGAGGGCAGGCAGTGTGCCCCCGGTAATGTGTTGGGCAGACCACACCACCCTCTGGAGAGCCCTGCGACAGCCAGCCAAAAAAGTTCCTTCGGCTCGACAGGAGCGTCAAGGATATCTTCATTCTCCTTGTCTGACATGCTGGACAGGTAGAGCCACAAGGCTCTCTTCCCTACCACTTCAAGCCTCATGGCACGGCCTCAATGAGCAAATATCTGTCATCTGCCGTCGATGCCCCGCTAAGGGCGGAAGAGGGCTGAACGGCTTGCCTCACCATCATCCTCGTTGATGACAAGGTCCCCTTACCCCTCCTCTGGGGCCAAGCCCTGGAAAAGAGAGTGAAGGTCCTCGGTGTAGCCATTGAAGACATCGGCCCATGAGGGCTGGGTCTACGAGGCAGTCTACCTACTCGAGTTAAGAGTTGGAGACAAACCACTTTGGGCTGCTCTGCACACTCTCTGACGGAGGGTGTTCACAGCAATGGATGCATAACCGGGGGTTGTCGAACTCTGCTTTTGCGTGTTCGAGACACAGGCAGATAAACAAACAGAGAGTGCGTGTCCTTGCCCAATATTGTCACCCCCATTGGTCACGGTGTGCCAGTGCTGGGGCAGTGGCCTTGCTCGGTACAACCTGGGCTGAGCTAGCAGGTTCCATGGCTAAAAAAAAACCTGCTAATTTGAGAACAAAGTGAAACCTAAATATCGTTCGACACTCGGGCTAGTAGTGTAGCTAGTTAGCACAGTGCTGGCAGAAGAAGCACAATGAATGTAGCTGGTGTTCACCACGTGGGCTATTAGCTTAGATAGTTAGCACAAAATTAGCCAAAGGAAGCTAACACTACAATATATTGATCTTGTGACGAACAAAATCGTGGCCCTCGACCGATAAGCAGTGATGCTAGGATGGTTGGTCTAGTCAATGCAGTTAGTGGGCTGAACAAAACAAGAGAGTGAACTAGTAATTCTACCCTTCCAGGTAGAAAATTTAGTCAGGTAGAATAGCTAGCCTTTTAGGTTAGCTTAGCCTTGCAGCTAAGCTAGCCAAGTATCCGCAGCTAGCCGTGTGACGCTAGCTACAACAGGAGACGAACAAAGAAAATACATTTTACTTTCTCTCATCTCTAACTATCAGGAAGCCTAAACAAACTGAGTGGGCGTGGAGCTTATATTCACGAGCTCACCTTGACTAACAGCTCTTTGAAATGCCCCTCCGAGCCTAAATAGTATGACTCAAAACACTCTCATGGTCAACAGCTGATCATGGACTGTTGTAAATCAGACAAACAGCAGCAATACAAAATTGCATTCATATTGTTTTGTAATTAATTACAGAATACAGTCAGTTCACTGATATACTTCTTCACAAGAATTAGCAAAGCCTGAGTCACCTTAGAAGCTTAGACATAAGGGAATGTATACTGAACAAAAATATAAACGCAATATGCAACAATTTCAAAGATTTCACTGAGTTACAGTTAATAAGGAAATCAGTAAATTGAAATAAATAAATTAGGCCCTGATCTATGGATTCCACATGACTGGGCAGCGGTACAGCCATGGGTGGGTCTTGGAGGGCATAGGCCCACCCACTTGGCAGCCAGGCCCAGCCAATCAGAATGAGTTTTTCCCACAAAAGGGATTTATTATAGACAGAAATATTCCTCAGCAACCCCCCTCAGACGATCCCGGAGGTGAAGAAGCCGGATGTGGAGGTCATGGGCTGGCGTGGTTACACTTGGTCTGCGGTTGTGAGGCCAGTTGGAGGTACTGCCAAATTCTCTAAAACGACGTTGGAGTGAGTTTATGGTAGAGAAATGAACATTCAATTCTCTGGCAACAGCTCTGGTGGACATTCTTGCAGTCAGCATGCCAATTGCACGCTCCCTCAAAACTTGAGACATCTGTGACATTGCGTTTTGTTTGACAAAACTGCACATTTTAAAGTGGCCATTTATTGTCCCCAGCACAAGGTCCACCTGTGTAATAATACTGATTAATCAGCTTCTTGATATGCCACACCTGTCAGGTGGATGGATTATTTTGGCAGAAGAAATGCTCACTAACAGGGATGTAAAAAATGTGTGCCCAAGATTTGAGTGAAATAAGCATTTTGTGTGTATGGAAAATGTTGGGGATTTTTTATTTCAGCTAATGAAATATGGGACCAACACTTTACATGTTGCATTTATATTCTTGTTCAGTGTACATGGAAACAGTATACAATAAGTATGCTGGACAATTTATTGGTACCTCTGCATTAGAAATGTATTGATCAAACATGTATTTATTCATTTACAATAGGCCAGAATAGCTGAAATATTGATCAACATGAACACTCATGAGAAATAAATGTGAGAAATAATGATAATTTGACATTAAAAAAAATATATATATATTTGAGCCATAAGCCTAATATAGGCACCCGGCCACCCTACAGTGTGCTGGATGCATTGATTCGTACAATTTGTAACACTCGTCTCCCGTCCGAATGCTTGAAAAAAAACAATACAAAGTAACAAAATGTGATATAATTTCACGTAAAAGTGAATTTCTTATGCCTTAGGAAATGCAACCAACTACAGAGACTTATGGGAATGGGAGTGGCGGAGAAGACCCATGTACAGTACCCTGCTTCAATCAAGCAGGCTTCAGTCACCCCCAAGTTTGAAGCGGGAGACAAATCCAGCTATGGCCTCCTCCTTGTCAGGCCTCTCCTTTCCTCCTTTCCTAGCCACCTTTCCTCCTTTCCTACCTCCCATTCCTCCTTTCATTTTCTAGCATCCTTTCCTATTTTCATTTCATCCTTTCCTTTCCTAGCTCCTCTCCCTTTCCTAGCTCCCTTTTCATATCTCCTTTTCTTTCATAGCTCCTTTGCTTTCCTCCTTTCCTGGATCCCTTTCCTACTTTCTATACATAGCTAATTTCCTCTTATCCTATCCTTTCTAAAGCTTAATTTCATTGCTTCCTTTCCTTCCTTTCCTACCCTCCTTTCCTTTCCTACCCTCCTTTTCTTTCCTAGCTCCCTTTACTCCTATCCTTTTGTAGCTCAACTCCCTCCTTTGAGGAAAGGGAAATACAGAAAGAGAGCTAGGAAAGGAGAAAATACATTTAGGAAAGGAGGTAAGGGATGTAGGAAAGAAAAGGAGGACAGGGTATAGGAATGGAGGAAAGGAAGCTATGAATGAAGGAAATGAAAAGGGCTAGGAAAGGAGGAAAGAAGGAAAGGGAGCTAGAAAAGGAGACTTAGAAAGGCTGTTCTGTCAACATTCTTGCACCCTGATACAAACATTCTCTAAATGTCAGCACAACTGGACCATTTTAGTGTTTTGAGAACATATGCCCACCATATGCCCAAAACATTTGAAAATCAAATCTATGATGTGGTACAGTCTAACTGCTCAATGGGGAGAGTTTGCGCTGCAAGCCGGCAACACAACAACACAGGGCACAGTGTCCTTCGCTCCCACATGCTGCAGTAAGAAGAGGGAAGTAGGTAGTTTAGCCAATATCAGGCCAGGGTGACAGCTAAAGCACATTTATTGTAGTGATATTCACCAAAAATGTACAACTACGGCATTATCGTCTAACGTTACATTACATTTAGATCCTAACAAACTCTCCAGTCCCTGCTGGTGACAAGCATACCCATAACATGATGCCCATAACATTAGAAAATTACATAGATGATCTACTATTTTTCATAGTATAGCAGTGCATACCAGTGCAAAAAGTGCATACAAGTCATAAATAAATAATAGCAAAAACTTTTCTAACGTATAAGGCATTTCTAGGTCCTGTTCATGGCCCTCTCATATGTTTATACAGCCATCCACGTAACATTAACATTCAAAAGGCTAATAGATTAAAGGGTAGGTAGCATAAATATAACCACATGTAACATATGGATTTACATTAGAATACGCATCAAAAGTCCCAATGCAAAGTTACACCTCAGTTGAAAAAATAATTGCGTAATTACATAAAACTGATCAGAATTCCGGAAAATGCCTAAGTCACGGCGTAAAAAAATATTTCAGGGGTGTGACGTGATATGGAGGACCTGGCAAGCAAGCCTATTCCCTATAATATAAACTCCAACAGAAACAACTTCAAATGTATAACTTCTAAATAAACCAATTTGTTAACACTCATGACTACTGGTTTCAGTTACATTTTCAGCCAACTTACAAGCAAATACTTTAAAAATGTATTGTTACATATCAGCTTGCAAGGTTGCTAGCCAAGTAGCCTGCTAACGTTAGTCCTACTAGCCTGCTAACGTTACGTTAGCACTGCGTGACTCAGCCAGTTGCTTTTAACACCTAGCTTACAGTTACATTAAAGTAAACCAAAGTTTTGGAAATAGATACAGGGCCTTGCAAAAGTATTCATCCCCCTTGGCGTTTTTCCTAATTTGTTGCATTACAACCTGTAATTTAAATGGATTTTTATTTGGATTTCATGAAATGGACATACACAAAATAGTCCAAATTGGTGAAGTGAAAAAAAAAAAGAACTTGTTAAAAAAAAATTCTAACAAAAAAATTACGGAAAAGTGGTGCGTGCATATTTATTCACCCCCTAAATAAGATCTGGTGCAACTAATTACCTTCAGAAGTCACATAATTAGTTAAAGTCCACCTGTGTGCAATCTAAGTGTCACATGATCTCAGTATATATTTACATATGCAAGGAGGGAATTAATCAGAGAGGCAGCAAAGAGACCAAAGCTCCACAGCGGAGATTGGAGTATCTGTCCATAGGACCACTTTAAGCCTTACACTCCACAGAGCTGGGCTTTACTGAAGAGTGGCCAGAAAAAAGCCATTGCTTGAAGAAAAAAATAAGCAAACACATTTGGTGTTCGTCAAAAGGCATGTGGGAGGCTCCCCAAACGTATGGAAGAAGGTACTCTGGTCAGATGAGACTAAAATTGAGCTTTTTGGCCATCAAAGAAAATGCTATGTCTGGCGCAAACCCAGTAGTCTTATTCCGAATCCTGCCTTCCATTGTTTATACTAAGCCATCGAAGTCCTCTGTGGTGAAATGAGCACCGCATGCAGTAGACGTGCACATAGTTCCCATACTCCAATCAGCTTGCTTCAACAGGACAACCGTTTTCACATCAAAAAATGCTTCTCATTTTTGGGGTATTACTGCAGTATGTGGATATTACTGCACTAGATGCAAATGAAGGAAAACTACCACAACACTTACTCTGCTACCACTACCAAACGCACAGGAGTTAGTTTTTCACATTCATTTATATTGTTTGTTCTTCGTGGATGTACATTGTAGATAACCAGCACCAACACTTGGTTTGGAATGTAATTACATGCTACATGGCTAGTAGCTAATTTTAGCCAGCTGGAACTAGCTAGGTTGCACCGGTTCTCCATATGACATTGGGAAATAGTGCATTGTGGGTAGTTCTGAAGATATCCGGAAATAAGTAAATACATATGTAAAAGAGCTAAAACATAACTACTATATCTTTGTGGATATAATTTAGGTATCGTTGTACAGGAAAAGGCGCAACTCTCGCTCACCATAAAAAAAATAGATTGTTTTATTAGACAAGTTTAAAAGATTGACGTTTTGGCCTTCAATGGCCTTCTTCAGAATAATCACAAAGGGAATGGATAAGTTCATATAGGGTTCATACATCGTTCATACAGTCCAAACCAGTTGTTAGACCTCTTTGCCTAAGCTTTTGATGTTCATTGTTGTTATTCCTAGTTTTGCTTAGCCCTGTTGTTTATTTTTCAATATTCAACATATTCAACATGTATTATATAGTAGTGATTGTATACAGTGGCAATTTTAGCATGTACATCTTGGTGGGGCAAACAAAACAAAATGTGGGATGCATGCCAGCAAAGGCACTACACAACACAACACAAAAAAATACATGAATTGCACTATAACGGTGACAAACGGTGCCCAAAAACTGTTAGGGCCTACATAAAGCTGTCCCAATAGCAGAGTCCCAACAGCAGTCCCAACACCTTACCATTGCTACACCTGGCTATCAGCAGAGCCTTGTCTGCCAGCGAAACAGTTCATTCAGCCTCATTTACTGCCTTTAAAAAAAACATAACTGATATGGCTGACTTGCTTAAACAAATGTAGTTTCTATTGACAATTGAGATGTACAAACTATGGCATAACGGGAAGACAAGCGGATAAGAGGCAATCCGTAATTTCGATTAAAACATTCATTAGCGAGCTACGACAGACGTAGTCAACATAACTATTTGTTCAGCACTTTTGATATGTACAGCGACAGAATTCACAACATTCTTACAGTGTTCTCCCGGTACATCAAGTCAGAACTGTAGGATAAATAAAGGGGGCATTAAAGCAGACAATGAAAGCTCTAACAATATTAGATGATTACATAAATAATTACAGGTTATACAGTGGCTTGCGAAAGTATTCAGCCCCCTTGCATTTTTCCTATTTTGTTGCCTTACAACCTGGAATTAAAATGGATTTTTGGGAGGTTTGTATTATTTGACTTACACAACATGCCTACCACTTTGAAGATGCAAAATATTTGTTATTGTGAAACAAACAAGAAATAAGACAAAAACAACAGAAAACTTGAGCGTGCATAACTATTCACCCCCCCAAAGTCAATACTTTGTAGAACCACCTTTTGCAGCAATTACAGCTGCAAGTCTTCATAAGCTTGGCACATCTATCCACTGGGATTTCTGCCCATTCTTCAAGGCAAAACTGCTCCAGCTCCTTCAAGTTGGATGGGTTCCACTGGTGTACAGCAATCTTTAAGTCATACCACAGATTCTCAATTGGATTGAGGTCTGGGCTTTGACTAGGCCATTACATTTACATTTACATCATTTAGCAGACGCTCTTATCCAGAGCGACTTACAAGACATTTAAATGTTTCCCATTAAACCACTCGAGTGTTGCTTTTGCAGTATGCTTAGGGTCATGGTCGTGCGGGAAGGTGAACCTCTGTCCCAGTCTCAAATCTCTGGGAGACTGAAACAGGTTTCCCTCAAGAATTTCCCTGTATTTAGCGCCATCCATCATTCCTTCAATTCTGACCAGTTTCCCAGTTCCTGCCAATGAAAAACATCCCCACAGCATGATGCTGCCACCACCATGCTTCACTGTGAGGATGGTGTTCTCGGGGTGATGAGAGGTGTTGGGTTTGCGCCAGACATAGCGTTTTCCTTGATGGCCAAAAAGCTCAATTTTAGTCTCATGTGACCAGAGTACCTTCTTCCATATGTTTGGGGAGTCTCCCACATGCCTTTTGGCGAACATCAAACGTGTTTGCTTATTTCTTTCTTCAAGCAATGTCTTTTTTCTGGCCACTCTTCCGTCTTCCGTAAAGCCCAGCTCTGTGGAGTGTACGGCTTAAAGTGGTCCTATGGACAGATACTCCAATCTCTGCTGTGGCGCTTTGCAGCTCCTTCAGGGTTATCTTTGGTCTCTTTGTTGCCTCTCTGATTAATGCCCTCCTTGCCTTGTCTGTGAGTTTTGGTGGGCGGCCCTCTCTTGGCAGGTTTGTTGTGGTGCATTATTCTTTCCATTTTTTATTAATGAATTTAATGGTGCTCTGTGGGATGTTCAAAGTTTCTGATATTTTTTTGTAACCCAACCCTGACCTGTTTGGAGAGCTCCATGGTCTTCATAATTTAGGACCTTTAAGGTTGCAGTGACACATCCATAACCTGAGCGGAAACCAGATTGCATACCAGAGAGAATACTGTAGACATCAAGAAAGCCAGTCAGTTTATTACTGACACATTTTTCCAACCCTTTTGATAAACAGGGTAAAATAGAAATGGGCCTATAACAATTAGGATCAGCTTGATCTCCCCCTTTAAATAAAGGACGCACTGTGGCTGCCTTCCAAGCAATGGGAACCTCCCCAGAGAGAAGAGGCAGGTTAAAAAGGTCAGAGATAAGCTCGGCGATGATATGGGCTGCAACCTTAAAGAAGAAAGGATCTAAACCATCTGACCCAGATATTTATGGGGGGTCAAGTTTAAGGAGCTCCTTTAGCACCTCAGTCTCTGTGACCGCCTGCAGGGAGAAGCTGTAGCGGGGCAGGGGAAAAAGAGGGAGGAGCATCGGGTCTAGTTGCATTAGAAGGGCTGGGAGATGAGGAAATGTTGGACGGGCAAGGAGGCATGGCTGAGTCAAATAGGAATCCTCTTAATGAAGTGGTGATTAAAGAGCTCAGCCATGCGCTCCTTGTCAGTAACAACCACATCATCAACCTTAAGGGACATGGGCAGCTGTGAGGAAGAGGGTTTATTCTCCAGGTTTTTCACAGTTTACCAGAACTTCTTGGGGTTAGACCCACAGAGATAGAACTGCTCCTTAAAGTAACTCACTTTAGCTTTCCGGATTGCCTGATTGCACTTATTTCTCATTTGCCTGAACGAGAGCAAGTCAGCCTGAGTATGTGTGTGTAGAGCCTTTCACCAAATGGAATTCTTGAGGTGGAGTAACTCTGCCAGATCACGGTCGAACCAGGGGCTGAACCTGTTTTTAATTCTCATTTTCTTTATGGGGGCGTGTTTGTTAACAATACCACTGAAAATATCAAAAAAGAGGGGATCAAGCTGACTCTATACCAATTTACAGAGGCCAGGTCATGACGGAAGGCTTGATCATTAAATAATTTTTAGCAAGCGTCTATGACAAATCAGGACAGGTCGTTTAACTGAGCAGCCATTACGAGCACAGGCTGTAAAACAGTGATCACTAAGGTCATTACAGAAAACACCAGACTGATACCTATCAGGATTATTTGTGAGGATAATATCAAGGAGAGTAGCCTTTTCTGGGTGTTTGGAGTCATACCTTGTGGGATTGGTAATAATCTGAGAAAGATTTAGGGAGTCCCATTTCTTTACGACTTGGTCAGGTAGGATTTAAGCATGTCCCAGTTTAGGTCACCTAGCAGGACAAATTCAGACTTAGTGTAAGGGGCCAGGAGAGAGCTTAGGGCAGGTAGGGTACATGCCAGTGCTGATGGTGGACGATAACACCCAGCAACAGTCAACAAAGAGCTATTTCAAAGCTTAATGCTTAAAACCAACAAATCAATTTCTTTGCGGACAGACATGGTAGAGACAACAGAGCACTGAAGGTGTTCCTTGGTAAAGATTGCCACTCCACGACCTTTGGAAGATCTGTCTTGCCAAAAAGGTTATAACCAGAAAGGTTAACATCAGTGTTCAAAACACTCTTTCTTAACCATGTCTCAGTAATGACCAACACATCTGGATTGGAGCTGTGAACCCACACTTTCAATTGATCAATTTTAGGTAATAAGCTTCTAGTGTTAAAGTGCAGAAAACCCAGGCTTTTACAAGAGCAGATATCAGTGGAGCAGAAATCAGAGCACAAGTCAGAATTGGGGCTAGCAACAGTAGATGGGCCAGGGTGTACATGCACATTTCCAGATATCATCAGCAGTAATACAATCAGGGCATGGCAGAGGACAGGGAGAGCTCTGCAGTGTAGATTTTTTTAAATGACATTTGAATGTGCATTAGATGGTAACAAGATCATATTGTACAGTAATTTGATCAGGTAACATGAATACAAAGCCGGCAAGAGGTGGTTAGAATAGGATGGGAAGCCAAGAGTCCGTGTAACTAATAGAGTCAGAGTCGCAAGTGTGGGAACAAACATTGTCTGTCCCACGGTCGGGTAAACGAGTAAGTTCATAGTCAACAACGCACGCAGGAGTCATGGGGCAAATAGCATAAAGCAAATTAAAAAAATTAAATGACTTGGGGTAGCCATTGAGTGTTCAAAGAGTCACTCGCCCCAACAAGATAACTTGAGAGAGTAGCTCTCTATTAGGCTATAAAAGTCTGAGATAAAAAAAAAAAAAAATAGAAGGCCTATACTAAATTATTAAAGCGTTTCTGAGTAAGCTCACATAATAAGCTTCACAAGTTAATTAGCCTACATAACATTCAGATCAGTCTGAGGTGTGTGTATGTGCATGTGTGCTGGAGTCGAGCGAAAGCTCTGGAGAGATGGGGGGAGTATGTACCATTTACATCATTTAGCAGACGCTCTTATCCAGAGCGACTTACATTATTCTTTTTTTTTTTTTTTTTTTCATACTGCCCCCCCCGTGGGAAACGAACCGACAACCCTGGCGTTGCAAACGCCACGCTCTACCAACTGAGCTACCTCCCTGCCGGCCATTCCCTCCCCTACCCTGGACGACGCTGGGCCAATTGTGCGCCGCCCCATTGGTCTCCCGGTTGCGGCCGGCTACAGCAGAGCCTGGATTCGAACCAGGATCTCTAGTGGCACAGCTAGCACTGCGATGCGATGCAGTGCCTTAGACCACTGCGCCACTCGGGAGATGTTGTAGCAGACAGGGGGAGACAAGCCAGGGCAGACGGGGAACAGATGGCCAGGTAGGATCAGCAGTTCAGCAGGCAACCGGGGTAGGTGCCACACCCGCTTGGGAGAAGCTTTTTTCGGGTGGCTGAGTTGGAGAGGAGGCGTTCAACCTTACCCGATAGGTGCGTGGTAGAGCAGATATAAACGTCCGAAGCGAAAAGCTTGTTGAAAAACCGTGGTAAAATTGACTTGAGTTTCGATATTCGCCAGACATTCAGGCCATCAAACATCAATAGCTCATTTACATTATTGTGATTTACACTGAGTATACAAAACATTAAGAACACCTGCTCTTCAAACAGACTGACCAGGTGAATCCAGGTGAAAGCAATGATCCCTTTTTGTTTCACTTATTAAATCCACTTCAATCAGTGTAGATGAAGGGGAGGAGACAGGTTACAGACAGATTTTTAAGCCTTGAGACAATTGAGATTTACAGAGGGTGAATGATTTAAGATTGAAGTGCCTTTGAACGGGATATAGTAGTAGGTGCCAGGCGCACTGGTTTTAGTTTGTCAAGAACTGCAACGCTGTTGGGTTTTTCACACTCAAAAGTTTCCCAAAGGAGGTGTTCTTAATGTTTTGTACACTCAGTGTAGATCTGTATAATAAGAAACTCACCATCTGTGTCAAACATGATGAGTTGATGAGTTCATTATGTTGGCCACCCTTAATAAAGTTTCCATTTACAGGCATGATTCATACACAATCACCAACTATGGAGAGAACAAATGAATTGAATTGAATTTTTTCAATTATCTGAAAACATGAAAATTAGCTACATAGGAGATCCTGTTCTTTACACTTTAGACATTAACAAGTTGTCTTACATTTCCCCAGAAGTCAAGAATAGCTAATTGAATGAGACTTGGTATAAAACTAGCCCTCTCAGCATGGTGATCAACAAAGAGGGAGCCATGATTAAGCCTTTTGAAAGCTGTAATCTTATAACACTTAACTGCAGAAAATATCTAGTAGGTAGTCGATCCATCACCGCTGGTGATTATATTTCCTATTATCATGGAAGTGGAGACATTTTTTATGCTTCACATTCAACAACATTTTCACAGGTTTATGCGAAACATGATAACATATATTTTGAGAAGAGAGGAGAATATGGTAGTTGATACCTGATGATTTACCTAGAGCCATTGTGTTGAGAGCACACAGATTTGTATGTTTATTGTGAATTCATCGAGATAGATTGTTATTGTTAGAAGTTCAGGTCCAGGAATAAGACAGGACACTTAGGATTACTGTTGAGACACACATCAAAACCTTATTACTTATTATTTATTTTTTGACTGTCTTTTTTGCCCTTTATGATTGTGTTATTCAGTGCGTTTAGTATAAAGGCTATAGTAGTAAAGGCCAAATTCTATATTCTATGAAGTATTTTTTTAATATATATGTTTAAGCTAAATGATCGATGGTATGACACCTCAACGGCTTAGACTTTTAGAGGTTAATGTTCATTGGCATATTATTTAATTTCCACTGCTGGTGATTATTCACACGTTTGTGACGCATATTTCACTGTCTTTAAAGTAAAACGGGCGTCAGGTAGCTTAGTGGTTAAGAGCGTTGTGCCAGTAACCGAAAGGTCGCTGGTTCTAATCCCCGAGCCGACTAGGTGAAAAATCTGTCGATGTGCCCTTGAGCAAGGCACTTAACCCTAATTGCTCCTGTAAGTCGCTCTGGATAAGAGCGTCTGCTAAAATGTAAATGTAAATGTAAAACATATACAGTGGCTTGCGAAAGTATTCACCCCCCTTGGCATTTTTCCTATTTTGTTGCCTTACAACCTGGAATTAAACTTGATTTTTTGGGGGTTTGTATCATTTCATTTACACAACATGCCTACCACTTTGAAGATGCAAAATATTTTATATTTTGAAACAAACATCAAATAAGACAAAAAAACAGACAACTTGAACGTGCATAACTATTCACCCCCCAAAGTCAATACTTTGTAGAGCCACCTTTTGCCCATTCTTGGGATTTTTGCCCATTCTTCAAGGCAAAACTGCTCCAGCTCCTTCAAGTTGGATGGGTTCCGCTGGTGTACAGCAATCTTTAAGTCATACCACAGATTCTCAATTGGATTGAGGTATGGGTTTTGACTAGGCCATTCCAAGATATTTAAATGTTTCCCCTTAAACCAATCGAGTGTTGCTTTAGCAGTATGCTTAGGGTCATTGTCCTGCTGGAAGGTGAACCTCCGTCCCAGTCTCAAATCTCTGGAAGACTGAAACAGGTTTCCCTCAAGAAGTTCCCTGTATTTAGCGCCATCCATCATTCCTTCAATTCTGACCAGTTTCCCAGTCCCTGTCGATGAAAAACATCCCACAGCATGATGCTGCCACCACCATGCTTCACTGTGGGGATGGTGTTCTCGGGGTGATGAGAGGTGTTGGGTTTGCGCCAGACATAGCGTTTTCCTTGATGGCCAAAAAGCTCAATTTTAGTCTCATCTGACCAGAGAACCTTCTTCCATATGTTTGGGGAGTCTGCCACATGCCCTTTGGCAAACACCAAATGTGTTTGCTTATTTTTTCTTTAAGCAATGGCTTTTTTCTGGCCACTCTTTCGTAAAGCCCAGCTCTGTGGAGTGTATGGCTTAAAGTGGTCCTATGGACAAATACTCCAATCTTCGCTGTGGAGCTATGCAGCTCCTTCAGGGTTATCTTTGGTCTCTTTGTTGCCTCTCTGATTAATGCCCTCCTTGCCTGGTCCATGAGTTTTGGTGGGTGGCCCTCTCTTGGTAGGTTTGTTGTGGTGCCATATTCTTTCAATTTTTTAAATAATGGATTTAATGGTGCTCCGTGGGATGTTCAAAGTTTCAGATATTTCGTTATAACCCAACCCTGATCTGTACTTCTCCAAAACTTTGTCCCTGACCTTTTTTGGAAAGCTCCTTGGTCTTCGTGGTGCCGCTTGCTTGTTGGTGCCGCTTGCTTAGTGGTGTTGCAGACTCTGGGGCCTTTCAGAACAGGTGTATATATACTGAGATCATGTGACACTTAGATTGCACACAGGTGGACTTTATTTCACTAATTATGTGACTTCTGAAGGTAATTGGTTGCACCAGATCTTATTTAGGGGCTTCATAGCAAAGGGTGTGAATACATATGCACACACCACTTTTCCGTTATTTATTATTTATAATTATTTGAAACAAGTAATTTTTTTTATTTCACTTCACCAATTTGGACTATTTTGAGTGTCCATTACATGAAATCCAAATAAAAATCCATTTAAATTACAGGTTGTTATGCAACAAAATAGGAAAAAGGGGATGAATACTTCTGCAAGGCACTGCAGATAAACATGGAACACTGGTCACTATAATAATGTTTACATACTGTTTTACCCATTTCATATGTATATACTGTATTCTAGTCAAGGCCATCCTATTCAACTTTTGCAGAACATAGAGTATACTATTCTATCCTACGCATTCTTTAGATATTCAACATATTCTATCCACATACTGTGCATAATGTCTATACATCACATCACAAATATACACTATATATACAAAAGTAGGTGGATTCGGCTATTTCAGCAACAGCCGTTGCTGACAGTGGTATAAAATCGAACACACAGCCATGAAATCTCCATAGACAAACATTGACAGTAGAATGGCCTTACTGAAGAGTTCAGTGACTTTCAACGTGGCACAGTCATCTGATGCCACCTTCCCAACAAGTCAGTTCGTCAACTTTCTGCCCTGCTAGAGCTTCCCCGGTCAACTGTAAGTGCTGTTATTATGAAGTGGAAATGTCTCGGAGCAACAGCGGCTCAGCCGCGAAGTGGTAGGCCACACAAGCTCACAGAACGGGACTGCCGAGTGCTGAAAGGCGTAAAAATTGTCTGTCCTCGGTTGCAACACTCACTACCGAGTTCCAAACTGGAAGCAACGTCAGCACAATAATTTTTCGAAAATGGGTTTCCATGGTCGAGCAGCTGCACACAAGCCTAAGCTAAGATCACCATGCGCAATGCCAAGCGTCGGGTGGAGTGGTGTAAAGCTCGCTGCCATTGGTGTCTGGAGCAGTGGAAACAGTGATGAATCACGCTTCACCATCTGGCAGTCTGACGGATGAATCTGGGTTTGGTGGATGCCAGGAGAACGCTACCTGCCCCAATGCATAGTGCCACAATTTAAAGTTTAGTGGAGGATCAATAATGGTCTGGGGCTGTTTTTCATGTTTCGGGCTAGGCCCCTTAGTTCCAGTGAAGGGAAATCTTAACTTTACAGCATACAAAGGCATTCTAGACAATTCTATGCTTTCAACTTTGTGGCAACAGTTTGGGGAAGGCCCTTTCCTGTTTCAGCATGACAATGCCCCCGTTCACAAAGCGAGGTCCATACAGAAATGGTTTGTCGAGATTGGCGTGGAAGAACTTGACTGGCCTGCACAGAGCCCTGCCTTCAACCCCATCAAACACCTTTGGGAGGAATTGGAACGCCGACTGCGAGCCAGGCCTAATCGCCCAACATCAGTGCCCGACCTCATTAATGCTCTTGTGGCTGAATGGCAATGTTTCAACATCTAGTGGAAAGGCTTCCCAGAAGAGTGGAGGCTGTTAAAGCATCAAAGAGGGGACCAACTCCAAATTAATGCCAATGATTTTGGAGTTAGATGTTCGACGAGCAGGTGTCCACATACTTTTGGTAATGTAGTGTGTGTGTATATATATATATATATATATATATATATATATTACCAGTCAAAAGTTTGTACACACCTACTCATTCAAGGGTTGTTTTTTATTTTTACTATTTTTTACATTGTAGAATAATAGTGGAATCATGTAGTAACCAAAAAAGTGTTAAACAAAATATATTTTATATTTGAGATTCTTCAAATAGCCACCCTTTGCCTTGATGACAGCTTTGCACACTCTTAGCAGGTGTTTTGGTTACTACGTGATTCCATATGTGTTATTTCATAGTTTGTATGTCTTCAATATTATTCCACAATGAAAAAAATTGTAAAAATAAAGAAAAACCCTTGAATGAGTAGGTGTGTCCAAACTTTTGACTGGTACTGTTTATATACAGTTGAAGTCGGAAGTTTACATACACTTAGGTAGGAGTCATTAAAACTCGTTTTTCAACCACTCCACACATTTCTTGTTAACAAACTATAGTTTTGGCAAGTCGGTTAGGACATCTACTTTGTGCATGACACAAGTAATTTTTCCAACAATTGTTTACAGACAGATTATTTCACTTAAAATTCACTGTATCACAATTCCAGTGGGTCAGAAGTTTACAAACACTAAGTTGACTGTGCCTTTAAACAGCTTGGAAAATTCCAGAAAATGATGTCATGGCTTTAGAAGCTTCTGATAAGCTAATTGACATCATTTGAGTCAATTGGAAGTGTACCTGTGGATGTATTTCAAGGCCTACCTTCAAACTCAGTGCCTCTTGCAGACCTCCACAAGTCTGGTTTATCCTTCAGAGCAATTTCCAAACGCCTGAAAGTACCACGTTCATCTGTACAAACAATAGTACGCAAGTATAAACACCATGGGACCACGCAGCCGTCATACCACTCAGGAAGGAGACGCGTTCTGTCTCCTAGAGATGAACGTACTTTGGTGCGAAAAGTGCAAATCAATCCCAGAACAACAGCAAAGGACCTTGTGAAGATGCTGGAGGAAACAGGTACAAAAGTATCTATATCCACAGTAAAACGAGTACTATATCAACATAACCTGAAAGGCCGCTCAGCAAGGAAGAAGCCACTGTTCCAAAACCGCCATAAAAAAGCCAGAATATGGTTTGCAACTGCACATGGGGACAAATATTGTACTTTTTGGAGAAATGTCCTCTGGTCTGATGAAACAAAAATAGAACTTTTTGGCCATAATGACCACCGTTATGTTTGGAGGAAAAAGGGGGTTGCTTGCAAGCCCGAAGAACACCATCCCAACCGTGAAGCACGGGGGTGGCAGCATCATGCTGTGGGGGTTTCTTTGCTGCAGGAGGGACTGGTGCACTTCACTAAATAGATGGCATCACGAGGAAGGAAAATTATGTGGATATATTGAAGCAACATCTCAAGACATTAGTCAGGAAGTTAAAGCTTGGTCGCAAATGGGTCTTCCAAATGGACAGTGAACCCAAGCATGCTTCAAAAGTTGGAAAGTCCAGACGGTACCCCCACCGTGCGCATTCCCCCCGAATACCATGATAAGATTAGAGACATTTTACTACCATGTGTAGATGCCACTGCTACAATGCCTACATCAAAGAAATAATACAGTTTACTTTAGAATACTACAGTACTTACTATAGAATTCTGTAGTAAACTGTAGTATACTGTAGAATACTATACTACACACTGTAGGATCCCTCTCATATGTAGTACAGTAAATACTACAGTATTATCCGCAAAAAAAACACAGTAGTAAATACTACAGTAATGTCTACAAAAACACTACAGTCCGCAAAAACACTACACTTCTTTAAACTATAGTAAATACTACAGTATTTATTTGCATTTACCCTGCCCATTCCCCTCCTCTGTATCCCAATTTGTGCCACCCATATATGAGAAACCTACATGCCAAGTATAGACCATAGATTGTGTTCCATACAGGTTATAGAAAAGAGCAGAAGCTCTGAACAATCCCTTCAGTCCTACCTGCAATCCGCAAAAACACTACATGAATTACTATAGTATATACTACCATTTTATTTTACTATAGTATTTATACTATAGTTAACTCTAAATACTACAATATACTACAGTGAATACTACAGTAAAGTCAGCAAAAACACTACAGTGAATACTATAGTATTTATACCATAGAATACTATAGTATTTATTCATGTGAGTGTGGGCACAATCAGAATTTGGATAAGATCATGACAAAGGACGCATGTTAGCACCTGGTGTAAATTAGGCTAATGACACTTCCCATGCAGAATTGAAGAAACACCATTAACCATTAAGGACTGAAAGCCCATACTATACAAGTTTCTCAACATTATCCAAAAAAATAGAGCAACATTTAGTGATACTTTGAAACCACTGCCTTGACTCATGGTTCATCATTAGTACTCGACCACACTACAACATAGCACAGGGACAGTAGAGTACATTATATCTCTGGATCCATTGCAGCTGTCTGGGTGGACTGACAGGAGAGTCCCATAAAGCATGTATCCCACAAGGCAGTGGGGCTCTCCGTGGTGTTGTGCAGTTCTCCCTGACATTTCCCTCCCCGTTTGTTCTGTCATCACTCCTGGTGTGAGGGGTCCTCTCGCTGACCTGAGCGCCCGAGGGCCTCACTGAAATGTCACTCTCCCTGTGCTCCAGCCAAGCGTGAGACAGAGTCAGGACATCAACACAGGCCTGGAGAGAGGACCAGGTTTTGGGTCAGCACCTAATAGAGTGCTCTACTGTCTATTATCTGACCCAGTCCTGCCTGGCAAGCTGGCACAACAATCACATGGCCCTTGACAATGACTTTACTATTTGTCAGACATCATAACAACCACAGTTTACTCTGACCCAGTCACCCCATTTGATGTTTTTTATTTTATTTTCTGGTGTGTTGTTTTCTCTGATAAAACAAATATGACTAAGAAATGTAATTTCCAGTTCATTTCAGTTGTATGAATCAATGATCTGAAAAGCACTTAACGTAATAACCGTATAAAATTTCACAAAAGAACGACAACTCTTTATTAAAAATGTTTTACTATTAGCTATTTAATGGACTTAGCCCTCCTCAACAGCTTCCCTGGTAGTCCCCAAACCCCCAGCACAAGAAACATCTATAATACAAGTCTAACTACTGTATTATGACAGCAACCAGACCTTGCACAGAATCGTGTGATTATGTGAATCTCTCTTTCAGGATATTATTTTTGTCATAGTTGGGTAACACTTTATAATAACCTTCTGTAATAAACCATTTATAGGGCATTTACAAAAAGTTTGTTCATAATGTATTAATCATTACTCCCACATTTGTAAATGTTAGTAAACTAGTTATTCACAGATGTATTACAGACTTGGATTAAAATACGTGTATTTGATTATTTGTTATTCAAATATATGTTTTCTGTGTATTTGAGTATTGTCTAATAATTTTGAAAGTAATTATCCCTAAAAAGCCTACTATTTGAAGATATTTCCCAATACATTATTGAAAATACCAAACAGACATAGGTGCAAATGCAAGGTAGTATTTATTTATATTTGAAAATACACTGTATTTCACGTTAATAGTTTCCAAATGTATTTCCAAATACATTCCAATATTTAACTAGTGTTTTCCAAAAAAGAAAAAAAGAAATACTGACTTCCAAATGTCTTTTGAAACTAATTGAAATCCCCTAAATAGCATTTCAACCCATGTCTGATGTATAAACAACTTTAATATGATGTATTAATGACTCATAAGATCATTCATAAGACATTTAATATTTAAACCATTTACTAATCATTAGTAGTATTTTTGCAGTCCCTAATATAAAGTGAGCAGGTAGCCTAGGGGTTAAGATAGTTGGGGCAGTAACTGAAAGGTCTCTGGTTTGAATCCCGGAACCGACTAGGTGATAAATCTGCCGATGTGCCCTTGAGCATGACACTTAACCCTAATTGCTCCTGTAAGTTGCTCTGGATAAGAGCGTCTGCTAAATTACTAAAATGCAAGGGCTATTGAAACTTTATAAATACTTTATAATTGTTTTGAGTGACCAGTGTAATTGCTCATAAAAAGATAGTCATGGCATTAAAGTGATACTACAAAGGTTTTGGATACTTTTAAGCCTGTTTTGAAAGAAGCGCCCAATAATAAAAAAGGGTCCCTGGAAATTGTACAAAATTGTGTACAACGTCACATAGGTGTATCACATCACTGATATCTTGCAACCTCATTGGACATCATTCCACTTGTCAATTAACATTGTCAATCAGGTTTTGTTGTTGCAGGCTACTTCAAGATGTTGCATGCATGGTCTCATCAGACTAGAATGGCAAAATAAAATAAGGCAACAGTAAACATGTCGTCGCCCAAGAATGATGCAGCTCACCCCCTTGGGCCAATTCATATCAAATAAAATTGTATTTGTCAAATGCGCCAAATACAACAGGTGTAGTAGAAGCCCTTAATTACAAGCCCTTAATCAACAATGCAGCTCAAGAAATAGAGTTAAGAAAATATTTACTAAATTAACTAAAGAAAAAATAAAATAAAAAGTAACACAATAAAATAACAATAACGAGGCTATATACAGGGGGTACCGGTAACGTGGGGGTACAGGTTAGTCGAGGTCATTTGTACATGTAGGTAGGGGTAAGGTGACTATGTACTGTGAGGGAAAAAAGTATTTGATCCCCTGCTGATTTTGTACGTTTGCCAAATGACAAATACATGATCAGTCTATAATTTTAATGGTAGGTTTATTTGAACAGTGAGAGACAGAATAACAACAACAAAAATCCAGAAAAACACATGTCAAAAATGTTATAAATTGATTTCCATTTTAATGAGGGAAATAAGTATTTGACCCCTCTGCAAAACATGACTTAGTACTTGGTGGCAAAACCCTTGTTGGCAATCACAGAGGTCAGACGTTTCTTGTAGTTGGCCAACAGGTTTGCACACATCTCAGGAGGGATTTTGTCCCACTCCTCTTTGCAGATCTTCTCCAAGTCATTAAGGTTTCGATGCTGACGTTTGGCAACTCGAACCTTCAGCTCCCTCCACAGATTTTCTATGGGATTAAGGTCTGGAGACCGACTAGGCCACTCCAGGACCTTAATGTGCTTCCTCTTGAGCCACTCCTTTGTTGCCTCGGCCGTGTGTTTTGGGTCATTGTCATGCTAGAATACCCATCCACTACCCATTTTCAATGCCCTGATTGAGGGAAGGAGGTTCTCACCCAAGATTTGACGGTACATGGTGCCGTCCATCGTCCCTTTGATGCGGTGAAGTTGTCCTGTCCCCTCAGCAGAAAAATACCCCCAAAGCATAATGTTTCCACATCCATGTTTGACGGTGGGGATGGTGTTCTTGGGATCATAGGCAGCATTCCTCCTCCTCCAAACACGGCGAGTTGAGTTGATGCCAAAGAGCTCGATTTTGGTCTCATCTGACCACAACACTTTCACCCAGTTCTCCTCTGAATCATTCAGATGTTCATTGGCAAACTTCAGACGGGCCTGTATATGTGCTTTCTTGAGCAGGGGGACCTTGCGGGCGCTGCAGGATTTCAGTCCCTCACGGCATAGTGTGTTACCAATTGTTTTCTTGGTGACTATGGTCCCAGCTGCCTTGAGATCATTGACAAGATCCTCCCGTGTAGTTCTGGGCTGATTTCTCACCGTTCTCATGATCATTGCAACTCCACGAGGTGAGATCTTGCATGGAGTCCCAGGCCGAGGGAGATTGACAGTTCTTTTGTGTTTCTTCCATTTGCGAATAATCGCACCAACTGTTGTCACCTTCTCACCAAGCTGCTTGGCTATGGTCTTGTAGCCCATTCCAGCCTTGTGTAGGTCTACAATCTTGTCCCTGACATCCTTGGAGAGCTCTTTGGTCTTGGCCATGGTGGAGAGTTTGGAATCTGATTGATTGATTGCTTCTGTGGACAGGTGTCTTTTATACAGGTAACAAACTGAGATTAGGAGCACTCCCTTTAAGAGTGGCTCCTAATCTCAGCTCGTTACCTGTATAAAAGACACCTGGGAGCCAGAAATCTTTCTGATGGAGAGGGGGTCAAATACATGTGTTTTTCTGGATTTTTTTGTTGTTATTCTGTCTCTCACTGTTCAAATAAACCTACCATTAAAATGATAGACTGATCATTTCTTTGTCAGTGGGCAAACGTACAAAATCAGCAGGGGATCAAATACTTTTTTCCCTCACTGTATAGATAATAAAGAGCTAGTAGCAGCAGTGTAAAAACAAAGGGGAGGGTGGCCATTTGATTTATTGTTCAGCAGTCTTATGGCGGTTAAGGAGCCTTTTGGACCTAGACTTGGCGCTCCGGTACCGCTTGCCATGCAGTAGCAGAGAGAACAATCTATGACTTGGGTGACTGGAGTTTTTGACAATTTTTTGGGTCTTCCTCTGACACTGCCTAGTACAGTGCATTGCAAAAGTATTCATCCCCTTGGCATTTTTCCTATTTTGTTGCATTACAACCTGTAATTTAAATTGCAATCTAAGTGTCACATGATCTGTCACATGATCTCAGTGTATAGTGTATGTTTTGAAGGGCCCCAGACTCTGCAACACCACTAAGCAAGGGGCACCACCAAGCAAGCGGCACCATGTAGACCATGGATCTCTCCAAACAGGTCAGGGACAAAGTTGTGGAGAAGTACAGATCAGGGTTGGGTTATAAACAAAAAATGAAACTTTGAACATCCACAGAGCACCATTAAATCCATTATTTAAAAATGGAAAGAATAAGGCACCACAACAAACCTACCAAGAGAGGGCCGCCCACCAAAACTCACGGACCAGGCAAGGAGGGCATTAATCAGAGATTTAACAAAGAGACCGAAGATAACCCTGAAGGAGCTGCAAAGCTCCACAGTGGAGATTGGAGTATCTGTCCATAGGACCATTTTAAGCCATACACTCCACAGAGCTGGGCTTTACGGAAGAGTGACCAGAAAAAAGCCATTGCTTAAAGAAAAAAATAAGCAAACACGTTAGCCAAAAGGCAAATGCGAGACTCCCCAAACATATGGAAGAAGGTACTCTGGTCAGATGAGACTAAAATTGAGCTTTTGGCCATCAAGGAAAACGCTATGTCTGGTGCAAACCCAACACCTCTCATCACACCGAGAACACCATCCCCACAGTGAAGCATCGTGGTGGCAGCATCATGCTGTGGGGATGTTTTTCATTGGCAGGAACTGGGAAACTGGTCAGAATTGAAAGAATGATGGATGGCGGTAAATACATGGAAATTCTTGAGGGAAACCTGTTTCAGACTTCCAGAGATTTGAGACTGAGACGGATGTTCACCTTCCAGCAAAAAGTGGTAGGCATGTTGTGTAAATCAAATGATATATATTTTAATTCCAGGTTGTAAGGCAACAAAATAGGAAAAATGCCTCATACAACACTGTGTACTACTCCCTTCACAGAACAGCACAAGCTGTTCTGGACGACTGTGTGATCACGCTCTCCGTAGCCGATGTGAGCTAGACCTTTAAACAGGTCAACATTTACAAGGCCGCAGGGCCAGACGGATTACCAGGACGTGTACTCAGAGCATGCGCTGACCAACTGGCAAGTGTATTCACTGACATTTTCCCTGACTGAGTCTGTAAAACCAACATGTTTCAAGCAGACCACCAAAGTCCCTGTGCCCAAGAACACTAAGATAACCTGCCTAAATGACTACCGACCCGTAGCACTCACGTCTGTAGCCATGAAGTGCTTTGAAAGGCTGGTCATGGCTCACATCAACTCCATTATCCCAGAAACCCTAGACCCACTCAATTTGCATACCGCCCCAACAGATCCTCAAATGATGCAATCTCTTTTTCACTCCTCACTGCCTTTTCCCACCTGGACAAGAGCAACACCTACATGAGA